>NW_020954562.1:2627601-2648064 GCF_900497805.2 Vombatus ursinus
GAGAGAGAGAGAGGAAGAGGTAGAGAGAGGGGGAAGAAGGCAGAAAGAGGGAGAGAAGGGGAGACAGAGGGAGGGAGAGGGGGAGAGGGAGAGAGGGGGAGAGAGAGAGAGAGAGAGAGAGAGAGAGGGAGAGTGTGTATTGGTATTTTGCATGGATCCCAGCAACTTGACATCACAATGATATCAAGAGATTGATGGTAAATTCCCCAGTTAAGTCAGGAAGGGAGGGCTACTATCCTCCCCAAAGCTATGAAAATGGGGCAGCCAGAGATATGAAAACACCACAGAGGCAATGTGGTACGCAGCATAATGGATAGACTGCTGGATTTAGCCAGAAAGACCAGAGGTCAAATCCCATGACATTTACTTGCTGTGACCTCTCTGAATCTCAGTAACCCAAGAATGAGGGTGGTCAACACGATGACATCTAAGGTCTTGTCAAGCTATAAATCTATGATCCTATGAAATAGCCTAGGCCCCCAAAGCCCAAAGTCAAATCTGGCCTCTACCATTTGCCAACTGAGTGACCTTGCACACGTCATGTCAACTTGATGAGTCTCAGTTTCCTCATTAGTAAAATGAAGACACTCTCGCTTTACCTCTCTCACTGCATTCTTGTGATGAATGTACTTTGTAAAGTGCTTTCTTTCATAGGTGAGCTTTCTTTCATACATTCATTCCGTGTGCATTTAGGAGGAGACAGGATGATATATTGGGAAGAACCCTGGACTCAAGAGTCTGAAGAGAAGTGGGTTTAAACCAACTCTGCCACAATTATATGTATGACTTCAGACAAGTCACAACTTCTTCAAGACTCTAGTTCCTCAAGTTCCTCCATCATCTATCCCGTGGGGTATCTGTGACGGAAATGTGCTGCAAACCTTCAAACATTTGATAAATGTAAGCCCATATTATTTATGAATTCCCCTGAGTGCTGAGCACTCTCGTAGGTGCTGGAGGCGAGGCAAAGTTTTTATAAGATGTGTTGCTGTTCGTCATTTTTCAGTCATGTCCCACTCTTCACGATCTGGTTTTGGGGTTTCTTGGCAAAGATACTGGAGTGGTTTGCCATTTCCTTCTCCAGCTCATTTTCAGATGAATATAGATTAAATGAATATATCTACCTGTGAGAGTACTTTTCTTAGAACTGTATTTAAGTTTGTTTTTGAAAAACTTATCAGTTGGCTTTTAAAAATTAATTTTAATTAAATTGAATCTGGAAAACTAAAAACTTTTCAGGCTATGTATGTGTACAAGGAGTATGACAATATAATGCTGTCTTGCAGTGGTAAAGTAAGTATTTTCCCATAATTAGCCTGGTGTACTCTTTAAAAATTAAATATAGAAAAGAAATATCTGCACGCCTCAACTCTTGAGGTTGTCATATATTGAGTACTGTCTAAAGTTGACACTCGTTCATGTTTTGAAATCCCACATTTGTTGAAAGGGCATATATATCAGGTATGAGCCTCTTTTACGGCACTGAATGCTTGAATCCCTGGTTCCTGTTCTTATTTTCCCTTCGGTGAGACTGTCCCTCCCTCAATAAAAGTATGAGGAGGAGGAGAAAGTAGAAAGTGACTTGCCCAAGGTCACATAGCTAATAAGTGTCCAAGGCTGGATTTGAACTCAGATCTTTCTGACTCCAGGACTGGTCACTGCACCACCCACCTGCCCTTTTTATAAGACATGGGCCCTTATAAACCTGGAGCTTATGGTCTGGTAGAAGGGTAAGACACTGATCACTATAATGGTTATCATAGAACATTTTAGGGTTTAGAAACCACTTCAAGTATATTATCTGATTTGATCTTCACACCACCTCTGGGATGTAGCTGCTATTATCGCCATTTTATAGTTGAGGAAACTGAGGTTGAGACAGCTTAAATGAAGTCACCTTTGATCCTCACAGCATCCCTCTGAGGTAGTTGCTATTCTCCATTTAACAGATGAGAAAAACAAGACTAAGCGAGTGACTTGTCCAACATCATGCAGCTGTTAAATATTTGAGACAAGATACGAACTCAGGTGTTCCTGACCCCAAGCTCAGCACTCACTTCCCTACATCCTGGAGCTGACTCTGCTTGAAGACCTCCAGGCAGACCTTGATCTACACTACATGCAGATAAGCCTTCCTGTTCTAGCTTTCTACTCCACATGACACTCCATGGCCCAGCACAGCTCATGCACCTTCTTTAAGACACAGCATGTTGCATTGGAGAGAGTGCCAGATTCAGAGTCAGGGTGCCAGGGAGTAGGTCTTTGCTCTTCTACTCATCTGTATGACTTTAGGTAAGATGCAAGGCCCGCTTCTCTGGGTCCAGAGCATCCTCATCCATAATGGGACAGGTTCAGACTAGAAAGCCTTTAAGGTACCTTATAGCTTGAAATTTCTGACCCTGCACTTGCCTTCTCTTGCCATGTATATGTAGTAACAGCACTACTGCAATGATGATCAATAGTGAATGACTTAGCTAATCTGATCAAGACAATGATCTGAGACAATTCCCAGGGACCCTTGATGAAAAATGATCTCTACCTCCAAAGGGAGAATTGAGGAACTCTGAGTATAGACTGAAGCATACTTTTTTCAATTTCTTTATTTTTATTGTTTTTTGTTATTGTTATTGTTACAACATGGTTAATATGAAAATGTTTTATGTGGTTTCACATGCATAATTGATATCATATTGCTTGCCTTCTCAATGTGGGGAAGGAGCTGGAGAAAGGGAGAGAATTTGGAACTCAATTTTTTTTTTAAAAAGAATAGTAAAAATAAATAAATAATGATTTGGGGGAAATTTTTAAAGAAAAATGCCCCCAAAGAGTACCTTGTATATAAGCAGGGCATTTATTTTTTATGGGGAGGGGGAAATGGAGAGAATAATGATAGTGATACTTCAAACAATGAAGCAAAGACAGCAGTGTCAATGAATAATTAAAAACATAAAGAGAAAAAAGCCAGACATAAAAATAAGGGGCACAGATAAGCTATCGTGTTAGATTTATAGATTGATAGAGACGTATATTCATATATTTATGTACATATATATATATACGTCTATACATGTGTGTATATATACACACATTTACAGATACAGATAGGTATAGATGTATATTCATATCTATTTATCTATCCATCCATCCATCCATCCACCTCCTCAATTCTAGGCTGTACATAGGGAAGATTCATAGGTTCATATACTATCCTCCTATTTTGTTTTCTGCATAGGGACATTGTCATAATAAATTTTTTTTTAATCCAAGGGAGAGGAAAAAAAGAAAATACATCATATTTGATTTTCCATTTATATGTTAATATCCTAAGGAATGCAAGCCTATGGAGGACCAGCTTGTTTCATTTTTGTATCTGAAGTCCCAGCCCCTAGCAAAGTGCCTTGCCTAGAGTAGACATTTAATAAATATATGTTCAATGAGTAAAAGACATTCATAGAACTAAAACAAGCTACAGGACCTAACAAGTCCAAAAAGCCCAGTAGACCACCTATCATGCCCCTCTACTTCTAATTCCCCTGAAGTGTGAGTTGGGAAAGAACAAATCTGTTTCCTGGGATAGCTTCATTTTTCAAAGGGAGTTCAAGGAAGCAACGAGTGAGGATTCAGAGGCAATAGTTTCTCATTCCAGCCCTGCCTGCCTTGATGTGTGACCTTGGATAAACTATTTAACCCCTCAGTACCTGCTTCCTCATCTGTAAAATGAGGTTTATAACCCTGACTGGCTTCACAGAACTGTGGTGAAAAACAATTAATAAAACTCTTGACAGAGCTTGCTGCAATATTGAGTTCCATATCAACACTAAACAATCATGGAGGGGTTAGGCTACTTCCAAGGAACAGTGGCAGTGGTCAGAACTGGTCTTCACATGAGTCAGGAAACCTAGTTCCCCTGAGATGGGAGCAGGACTTTATCTAGATTACATCTAGCAAACATTCATGTACATACATACACACACACACACACACACACACAGAGCTCATCCTCAACTTCTTCTTTCCTCTAACCTAATACAGTAGCCAGGCTAACACTCACTTTCTAATGGCTTCTTTCCTTTACGCCATGCTGACTACAGATTTCTCAGACAAGAATATAGTTCCAAAAAGAATTTCTCTTCGAATACAATTTAGCAACTACAAATCTCATAGAGTGAGGAGAGGACACTTAAAACATTTTTTTTAAGATGGAAACTTTTATGACTTTGCCATCATAATACAATTTTCACTAGGCATAGGACTAAAGTCCAAAGTTGTGAATTCCATCTCATCAGATTTATTTGATTATAAACAGCGCAACTATATTGTACCATGGTCACAGTTTAAATGGTTAAACCTGGTTAGTGATTTTGAAAATGGCACCTTCTGCTGATCATAAAGGCCAACTTTGTGTATATGTAGGTATGTGCATATACATGTGTGTCTGTGTTCTGTGAACCATATGATATGATAGCTAAAAAAAAGGGAAACCACATGTTAGGCTGCAATCTTGGCCCTGGATTCAGGAGGACCTGAATACCAATCTGACCTCAGATGCTTACTAGCTGTGTGACCTGAGCAAGTCACTTAACCCCATTTGCCTCAGTTTCCTCATCTATAAAATGAGCTGGAGAAGGAAATGGAAAACCTCTCCAATATCTTTGTCCAAATGGGGTCACAAAGAGTTGGCCATGACTAAAATGATGAATGACAACTATATGTAGAAGGCGACAGCTTCTATAGCAGAACGATTGCTCTGTTATATTCTGCCCTGGTCATAGATGAGGGAAAGAAGAGGGTGATGAGGAGGGTGAAAGAGAACTAGAGAAAACACCAGATGAGTACTTGTGGATAAAAGCTATAGTGAGGCAGATTCAGAATTTACACAAGGAAAAAACTTCTGGGTAATTAGACCTATTCCAAAGGGAAATGGGCTTCAATGGGCTTCTCTGGGGGGCAGTGGGTTCCTATGCAGATGATATTTTTGGTCGATTACAGATTAGACCAGATCACATCTGGGCTTCCAACTTAAAGTCTAAGGGGGCAGGTGACACAGAGCATGTAGCTAAGACAAATCCAAAATTATTGGGAAAGAGCCTAAAAGTATGACAACTGGAAGCCAAGTCACCGCATAGGAAAGACAAAATGTTCCTATTACCATATTTAGAGTCACTGTGACATAGAGGAACGAGCACTGACTGGGAGTCAGAAAATCTATGCTGTTTCTCTGCTCCTGGCCTTGGGCTGCTGAGCTCCACCAGAGAAAGCCACAGAAGGGAGCTGATTTTCTGCCACATAAATTTATGGTGCACAACCCCAGCAGAGCCTTTGGTGTTGCTTGATGATCTGTCTAGTCAGTGACAATTCCACTCCTATTCATTTCTCCTCATGTTCCCCACCACACATCTTGCACCCACACTTAAGAACAAATGACCCCCTTCTCCTTCACTGTGGCCATATGATGTGCACTCCTTATTTCCTCTGCTCAATTACTTAAAACTTCTCAACATCATCACCTACTTACTTCCTTTTCTCTTCTTTTTACAGAAAAAAAGAGATAGTCTTATTCTTGACTAAGGGGAATCCCTTTCACTACTGCCTTTATCTTCCTTCCCATCGCTTTCAGACACTTCTTTGAGTAATCCTTGTTTTTCCCCTCTCTATCTCACTCAGAGATGTTCAGTTTTTCCTTTTCTGCTGGTTCCTTCTCATCTTTCTAGAAATAAGCTCAGAACTTACCAATTCTTTGGAAAAACAAAAAACTAGAAGGCTCACTTTTCTACCCCATTCACCTGCTATCTTTTCTCCTTTTTGCCAATGTCCTTGGGGAAAAAATTGTCTGCATCAAACAACTCCACTTCTTCATCACCCACTCAGAATAATCCATCAATAATGACTCCATGGAATAACATCCAGCGATGGGGAACCCACCACCTCCTAGAGGTGTCCATCGCATATTTGGACAGCTTTGTCCATTGTCCTTAGTTCTACCTTCACAGGGCAAGTAGAATTTACCTAATTCTTCTACAAGAGAGCCCTTCAAATATCTGTAAATGGATGTTATGCCCCAAGAATGTCTTCTCTTCTCTAGAGTAAACATCCCCAGGGGCTTCAGATCATCCTCACATAATATAGTTTTAAGCCCTGTGACCATCCTGTTTGGCCTTCTCTGGACATGTTCTATTTGGCAAATATCCTTTGAAAATATCCCAGAGGCATTTTCACCATGGCAGGGGAAAGAGGTACCACCACCTTCCTTAATTTGAACACTGTTTCTCTTGATGTACCCTAAGATTGTTTTTTTTTTCTGGCTGCCATGGCATATAGTAGGTAGTCCACTCTGTTCTTTTTTCATACAAATCACTTTTGAGCCTCATCTCCTCAGTCTTGTATTCGTAAAGTTGATTTTTTGAACTCAGGTGTAGCATTTTAAATTTATCTCATCCAGTCATCCACCAGAACACCAGAACCTACCCAGCATGGGTATCTAGCCCCTCTGCTAGTCTCTTTTTTCCTCCTAGAATAATGACCCTTTGGGTCTAGAATGACAAAGTTCCTTCTTCCCTTACAATCCCTCCACAATTCCACTTCTTACACTGGGCATAATAACGAATGTATTTGTATACATGCATGTGTGTGTATATATGTACACATACATAGACACATATACATATGTGTGTATGTATGCATGAGTGTGCATGTGTGTGTGTGTGTGTGTGTAAAAACCCATTACAAGCCACCAGGCAGCATGGTGTCAGGGATTAAGTCAGTCCTGGATCCAGAAAAAGCTGGGTCCAAGTCTTGTCTCTGGCACTATGGGACCCTTGGCAAATCACTTAAACTCTTACTGTTCCAGGTAATTTTCTAAAACTACAATTCCCAGAAAAGATTTTGAGCTGCATTTGAGAGGGAGCTGAATTATCTGGAAGATTCCTATCCTAAAAGTCCAGATGTAACTCCTCAACTACTGTTACTGGAATAGGTATAGCAAACTACTGCCCTACGGTTCTACTCCCTATCCCTGCAATTGCCTAAACTAAAAGTCTCTTTCCTGAACACTTCCCTACATTTTATATCTCCCTATTTCAATGTGAGCTCCTGGAGAACAGAGCCTGACTCACTTATGTATTTGTATCCCTTAGGACCTAGCACAAGACCTAGACAAATGGGAATAAATTCTTTCACATTCATTGGTTATCCTATAAAAAGTCATTTTTATTGGGTTAAGCCCAGGCATTTCAGCCTGTTGAGATCAATCCAGATTCTGAATCTGCCATGCAACATACTGGCTAGCTTTCCCAGTCTCTGGTCAACTGCAGATGGGATAAGCAGGATATATCTACGCCTAATGATTTTCATTAACATCTGAATGGTGTAATGCCCCAATTGCCCAACATGTTTTCCTTTCTCCTCATTTTTCCTCTTCTACTCCATCGTGCCATCAGATTTATCTTTCTTAGTTTTCAATTTGTTTGTGCCAGTTCTCTACTGAATAATCTTCAGCGGCTTCTGAGTAAACTTCAAATGGTTTTGCCTGTCACTTGAGGTCCCCTCCAATCTAAGGAGCCCCATCTTTTTAGCTTTAATTCATACCCTCTCTTATCATCTCTACATATTGAGACAGCTAGGTGGAACAGTAGATAGAGCATTGAATTTGGAGTAAATAAGACCTGAATATCACCCTGGGTAAGTCACTTAATCTCTCTCAGCCTCAGTTTCCTCATCTGTAAATTGGGGATTTGCAAATCGAGGTAGTAGTACCCACCTCACAGGGTTGTTGTAAGGATCAAAAGAGACACATGTGTAAAGTGTTTTGAAATCTTAAAAACTATGTAAATGACAGCTGTAGTTATTATTATACTATGTATTCCTCTGGGGCAGGGCAGGGGCACTGTGCTTTTCTTTATATCACTGTGGAACATTCCTCTCTGTCTCTTCTCTTCTCTTCTTTCTCCTCTCCTCTCTGTCTCTTTGTTCTTTCCTTTTTGCTGAATTTATATCTATATTTTAACATCTAAGTCAAAAATTACCTTTCTTGATCTCCTTTCACTTCAGACCTCATGTAGTCCTTTACTTTGTACTTCTCTGGCTCACTTAACATATTTTTGAGTATTATATTTATCTGTTTGTGTCTTATTAGACTGTAAGCTCCACAAGGACAGGGACCAAATGTCAACTAAAATACCTTTCTCCTCTAGGATGGAGCAATCATACAAAGTAGATGCCTAATATTTGATGGTGACTTAAAATGAAACTTAGTTCTGCCATCGGATCATTTTTTAACCTTGGGAAAGTAACCACTTTTCTGAACTTTGGACTTCTCAGTTGTGAAACAATGAGCTTGTCGACATACCACCGTTTAAGTACTCAGGTGAGACATCTCTTCATTTCCCCACCAATTGGACTCCTATTATCTTCTCCATCATTCTTGTATGGTGGGTACTTTCTCTCACTCTGTTTTCAGTTTACTTTATGTCTTCCCTTCTACCATTAGACTGTAAGCTCCATGAGAACAAAGACTGTTTTTTTCTTTTCATTTATGTATCCCTAGTGCTTAGCACAGTGCCTGACACATAGTAGGCACCTACTAAATATCTGCTAACTAACTAGATGATCTGTAAGGTTCCTTCCAGCCTTGAAATCATATGATCACAGTTATTTTCCAACATGAAATCTCTCCTTTAATTCTGTGTAAAAGTTATATAACAACATTCATTAGCAAGCAAACAAATGCAAATTAAATGAAAGCAGATAGAGATGGTTTAAAATTGGAAAATGTAATTCTTTGGGATACATTAAAAACTTGAAAAAAAATAAACAAAACCCCATTGAAACTGTTCCCTGAGGAATTATTTCCAAACAGAAAATTAAAAAAAGCAATATATGAAAACAAATATCAAAATTCTCAGGCTGATCACAGTTGAATGATATCTTTGATCCACAGACTTTCATCTCTTTTCTCAAATGAATTTTATAGTTCTGATCACCCATGGCAAAAACTTGAAAGGTAATTTAAAAAATACATAAAAAGAAATCTCTTCTGACTCAGTTATTATGAAATACAGGCCACAGGACCTGGTGCTAAGGAAGGATGGTAGAATTATAATGGGCTAAACTCTTTGTGCTTTTGTATTATTTTAAGGAGTCATGAATGAATTATTTAATGATGTGCAGATGTCTTTTGATAGCTTAGACCTGGATTCTGAGAAGAGAATCATACACAAAATCATAGAAATCATAGGATTACAGAATTGGAAGAGACCTCGGGGTCATCTGGTCTAACCTATTTTTAACCAAGCATTCTTCCTACAATATTGTAAATAAGTGGTCATGTAGCCTTTCCTTGAAACCATTCAGTGAGGCTTCAGTCTTCTAAGGCCATCCTACTTCACTTTGGAACTAGTCAAATTATTGCAATGTTTAGCTTATATCCAACTTAAATTTGTCTCTTTCTAGCATCTAACCATGACTCCTTGTCATGTGGGAAGGAGCCAACTGTAACTGCTCTAGTCTCTCTTCCATACGTTAGCACTTTAAATACTTGCAGATTCCCTCTCTGCAATATGCAACTATTCCACCTTTCAAAAAACTTTTCTCTTCTAGGGTAATTATCCTTAGTTCTTACTTTCATTAAAAAAAAGTTTGTTTCGTTTTTTTTACTATGAATTCAACAATCATCAACAAATACCCATTTCAACATATTAAAAAAATTATCAGAAACTATGAACTTCTATTATGTGCATTTAAAAAAATAGTTTATGTGTAACTTAAAGTAGCAACAAATATGCTCTATTTGTATCATTTTACGTTTCTTTGTTTCTTCTTTGCGTTTGAGATTTTACTAATACTATTTTTTGACTTCCCTCCTCCAGTCCTTCCTTGTAATAATTTTAAAAAACAAAAACCCTAGTTCTTTCAACTGATTTTCACATGGAATGGTCTCCTAACATCTCAGCATCCTGATTGCCCCCCTTTCCATTCGCTTAAGCTGTAGATGTGCAAAGCACATTGTATTAAAATGGGTGCATGCTCAGAAAATTTTATTTTTAAAGGCAAGAATTCATTGAATCCTTAGTCATAAAAGACATTATTTTTATTCATCTAAGGAAATTAAAACAATTCAAGTATAATATAAAAGTCCATACTGTAAAACTAAAGGAGTATATTGCATGATTAATTTAAAACACAAAGCCACTTTGAAAAAAAAGCCACTAGGATACGTCTGATGACATCCAGTTATCAATGTCCCCTCAAAACTGTGATATCCAGAACTAAACACATTAAGATAGATGTGGTCTGTTTAGGGCAGTGTATGGCAAGACTATTAATTCTTTTTGTCTGGCCATTATGACTCATTACATATCCTTACTTTTTTTTCCCTCTCATACTAAATTTTTGGTCCCTTATAAATATATGTAAAATTATGTTATGTTATGTATTACATTACATTACATTATATTATATTTAAAAGATACAGATCTTTTTTTAATATGAAGTCTAAAAGTTTAGCCATTCTTCCCCATTATATTCTGAAACACAAAATAAATATTTCTCAAAGGATTAAAATAGGGTGACACATGGTGGGGGAGGGAAGAGTTGGAGAGGAAGCTAGCCCTAAACAGAGAGGCAAAAATAAAATTAGAGATCTAGGCAAAATTGATGTTGTTACATTTGACTCTTGTCTCCGTGTCCTAAAATGGCACTTTCTGTAATATACGAAACTAGAAAGTT
The DNA here is from genome assembly GCF_900497805.2 of Vombatus ursinus. Classification (NCBI taxonomy): domain Eukaryota; kingdom Metazoa; phylum Chordata; class Mammalia; order Diprotodontia; family Vombatidae; genus Vombatus; species Vombatus ursinus. Next base: position 2,638,324 of record NW_020954562.1, read on the forward strand.
TTGCTATGCTTTCATATGATCCTATGATGTCAAGAGTTTCAAGTGGGATGGTGGGTCTCTCAAGATTCTGTCTCTGCTCAACTGTTTTAATGTATGAATCAAAAGCAAAAGATACACACTTAAATGACATCCAGAATAATAAGTGGGTGAAAGAATCAACCACAGAAAAAACTGACAAATATGTGAAAGAAAATCGTAACAATGAGAAAAAAATACCAAAATGTTTTTGATGCCATTAATGTAGTCTTTAGAGGAAATAGGAAAAGACAAGATTAATGACCTAAGATTATAAACTAAAAAAAAAAATAGATAATCAATAAACAAAAGCAGAAAAAAAATCTTGACAATTGGAGAAGTAGATAGAATTTAAAATTAAATACAATAAAAATAAGAAAAGTTTTTTGGGGGAAGACTAACAAAAATTAATGTACTTTTGCTAACCTAATTAAAAAAAAACAAATTGTCCAAATAAAAGATGAGCAAGGTAGATTCATAAGAGAGCTAATTTAAAAAGAATTATCATAACCTACAATAGTCAGAAATAAGAATTTGAAGGAATTATTTTCTACAAAAATATAAAGTATTCAAATTAATGAAATAAGAAACTGAGATCTTAAATAAGCCACCTCAGAAAGTAAAAATGAACAACCCAAATTTGGGGATTAGGGAACCAACGAGACACTTTGGCAGGTGAATTATATTAGACATTTTAAAATGATTAATATCTATTATAAACAAATCATCCCTAGTAACTGATAAAAAAAATCATTCCATCTAACTCCTTTTATGAGATAAAGTTGGTTCCAATAGCTAAACTGAGGAGAGATAAAGCAGAATAGGAGAATTATAGACCAATAACACTAACCCATATTAACACAGGAATTTTAAATGAAGATATAAACCATAAATACTATATTGAAATATCAAAAAAAAGTTCACTATGGGAAAATTGGATTTATATCACGAAAGCAGGGCTGGCTCAACATCAGGGGGAAAATTAGCATATTTTCACATTAAAACCTAAAACAATGGAAAAAAAACATACCAGGAGATGCAGAAAAAGTTTTTTTTAAAGTACATTTATTTATGCTAAACTCCCCAAAATATGTGTAGAAAGGCCATTTTAATTTGATGAAATACATGGACATGCATAAAAATAAAGTACTAAGTGCAATGGAGAAACATGAGAAGTTTTCACTTTCAATAAATGAGTAAAATAAGGATGTTCCACTTTGTCTCCACTGTTTGATATAGTTAGAAATGGTAGTGATAGCAATAAAATGAAAGAAATATATGAAAAGTATAACAATCAAAGAAGAGACAGAATGACCCCTATTTGTAGATGGCATGATGGTTTACTTAGAAAATATCAGAGAATTATCAAAGAAACTAAGCGTAATAATCATTTCAATAAAGTAGCAAAATAAAACCTAATTCTAAAAAATCATCATCATCATTTCACTATAACAGTGGTAAAAGTCAGGAGGAGATGAAAAAAAGAGAAATCTGACTTAAAATAACTTCAAAATGAATAAAATACCTAGAAGTCATCCTACCAAGATGCACTTTAGAATTACGTAAATAGTATTACAAAATTTCCTTATAAAGACAAATAATTGGAGGGCTATTCATTGTTTATGGTTGGGTTAAAAAGTATGGGAAACAAAGTGGGTTACATTAATGGAATGAAGTATTACTGTAATAAATAGTGAATTGAGGAACCCAGAGAAACATGGAAATACTTGTATGAATTGATACAGAATGAAACAAGCTGAAGCAAGAAAAAAAAACTATATGCAAAATGACTATAATAATATTAACAAAAAGGATAAGAAAATGTGCTCAAGTGCTGTGTAATTATTTATTTTCAGAAAAAAAAGATGTTGCATTATAGTCCAAGTCTCTTAGGACTTTATGCCTTTTCATCCACTCTGCAGATGAACTTGTTATTATATGTTATCACCCCAATTAGAGTGTGATCTCCATGAGACTAGGGGCAATCTGGTTTTTTCTCACTTGGCATAATGCTTGGGACCTAGTAAAACTTAATGTATGCCATTCATTCATTCTTTCTTATGAAATGTTGCATATGTTTTCAGCCTCCCTCAATGGATTAGTTTTCACTGTGTTCACCTTTCCTTCTTTCTTTTTTCCTTCCTTCCTTTCTTTCTTTTCTATTTCTTTTTTTTCTCTCTCCCTCCTTCCTTCCTTCTTTCTTTTTATCTTTCTAACAAGAAAGGCTCAGTGGCTAAGGGAGAGGTAATATATTTTGAAATAACTGATGCAAAAATAAAGAGAATGAATAAGAAATGAATGAGAGTGAAGATTCTGTGAATAATGAAAAAATTAAGAGTTAGCTAGAAACACATCTTCATTTTATGGGTTTACGTTATGGTACAGAGAACATTAAATTGGGTATCAGAGGACCAATGTTCACATCACAAGTGTTATTTACTAGCTATTGGGACTTGGATCAAGGCAGTTTCATTGTTCCTGCTTCTTTTTCCTCAGCTCTACAGTGAGGAGCTCACCTGACTCATTTCCCCAGTTCTAAATGCTGTAATCTATTCTTACATGTTATAAGAAGATTTCCTATATTTTTATAAACCCTTTCCTCCTGCCACTTTGTCTTGTTCCCTTAAGAGTTTTGAGCACTTTGATGGCAGGGATTGGTATATCTATCATGCCTATTCTTCCCAGTGCCCATCACTGTGTTGGACTCCTAGGTATACCATACATGCTGAAGGAGTTGAATCCAAATCAGAGAGTGGAAGAAAAACAGCTCTCTTTGTTTTCAGGAGATGTGACAATCTTTATTCAAGTGTTTATTCAAAAACTGCTCATAAAGTAGCTCCAGCCTTGTCGAACATTGCACACCTGTTAATCATCATCATCTACACCTTCAAAGGATATACTCACATGAGTTAAAAGTCCCTGAAGAATTGATTTGCGTAGAAATGAAGTTGAAAGTGAAATCTCTGAGAATACCTCCAAGTGTGGATGTTATAAATAATGTAAACAGCAAAAACTCTCAGTGAAGTTAGAATACAAAATACCCCCTCCTCACCATGGCAACCAAAGGAGGGGGAAAGAATATTTAAGTTTATGAGAAAATGAACATTGTTCAGTCCATTTTCATTCTTTCATTTAGAACAGGCAAGCTGACTTAGAGATAAGGAAGCAGTCAAAGATTTTCCATATAGTAAATTTCTCTTTTGCTATTAAAAATTAGTATTTAGTGTTAAGGGCAAATAGTCAATTATAATTAAAATCTAAATGCAAAGCATTCTAAATCATCTATGTGTATGGACATGCAGGCAGAGCTGCTTTAAAGGAAGGTTTTGTTTTGGGACACAGTATATGCTAGAAGAAATCCTGAAAGGAAATCACCTCAAATTCAGGCTACTCATGCTATTTTACCTCACTTCTGCCAAAGAAACATAGATACAGATTGAAGGGACCCTAGAGCTTCATCTGGAACAGTACCTGTATTTTAAATGTGAGGAAACTGAGGCACTGAGAATCTAAACTATATTGTCCTCCAAATCCATCCCACCTTCCAAACTCTATTTTTTTTTCTCAAGGGCACCATTATCCTTCCAATTATCCAGATTCACTACCTCAGCATTATCTCTGACATCTCCCTCTCCCTCATCTCATCCATAAAAACAGTTATCAAATCCTGTCATTTCTCTCTCTTCAATATCTCTCAAATCTGTCCCTTTCTTACCACTTCCATGGCTGCCCTCCTAATACAGGCCTTCATCACTCCTTGCCTGGATTATTACAAAAGGCTCTTAATTGGTCTCCCTGCCTCAAGCCTCTTTCCTCTCCTATCCATCCTTCACCCAGATGCCAAATTGATTTTCCAAAAGTGCAGATCTGACCATATCATTCCTCTACTCAATAAAGTCCAATGGCTCCCTAATGTCCCTAGGATACAATATAAGCACCCCTTTTGGCTTTCTAATTTTATTATACATTATTCCCTTTCCTGCATCACAGTGTGAAGGCAAACTGACCTTCTTTCTGTTTCTCTCATGACACTCCATCTTCTGTCACTATAGCTCACCTCTATCTCTTAGAATCCCTTATTTCCTTTAGAACTATGCTTAAGCAACATTTCCTACATCAGGCCTTTCCTGATCCCTCCAGTTTTGTTTTTCCTCTGCCCTTAATACTGATTTTTCATATGCTTGCTTATGCACAGTTTTTCTCTCCAGACACACTGTAAGCTCCTCAAGGTCAGGCATTGGTTCATTTTTGGCTTTTCATCCCCAACACTTAGCACAATGACTCTCACCTTGTAGGTGTTAATAAATGTTTGGTGATTAATCGACTAAATATCTTCGAAGTTCACTCCAGAAGCAACCAAAGGAGCCAGGACTCAAAACTCATATTCTCATACTTTAATTTCAGTGTTTTTCCATCAAAAAGTATTGCCTCAATTAATCAAGAAACCTTTATTAAGAGTCTACTCTGTGCCATATTCTGTGGTAAGCACCTCACTGAATAAGATCCTTATTTTCAAATCTTAACGGTCTTTAGAATTTCTCTACTTCCTTTATTCTGAAGATTTTTCTAATGGCAAGTCCTCAGCCCCAAATGTGCCCCCCTTACTCTCAGCAGATATCCCACTTCTTAATTTACTGAGAAGATCAAAATCATCACATGAGCTTGCTAAACTCCTCTCTCCTCCACACTTCAAAATTTCTGTCTCTCCCTACCATACTGTTCTTTTTCCTTACAATCTCAGAGGAAGAGGTATTCTTTCTCCTCACCAATTCTAACCTCATGTACTTGTGTCCTGATTCCATCCATACTTCTCTCAATTCATTTTCCCACCTTCACTGTCATCCTAAGTCTTTGTTTAATTCATTATCCTTCTCTTTAGACTTTAATTATTTCTCTCTACATTGGCTCACTCTCCTTTTCCTACAAATATGTAATTTCCTCTCACTTAAGAAAATATTCCCTTTACCGTTCTATTTCTTGGAACTACCTCTATCCTATTGCTCAGAGGATAGAGAGGATAGTTACCCTTTGAAAAGGCCTGTAAAAGTGAGCCAACAGACTGACTTCTCATTGTATTTGAAAAGTGAAGGTCTTTTGGGAGTGGTGTTGCAAGTTTAACAGACTTAGATTGTCTGCCTTCCATGGAGAGCCTAAACCATAGGGTAGAAGTATAAACCTGGGAGAGATTACCTAAGGCCCTGTGGGAGAGAGGGTGGACAGAATGGCAGTGTTACATCCACTGTCAACCCAGAGTTTAATTTCTTCTTGAAGGGAGTTTATAGGCTATTTATATGTTTTCTGTGTCTATTCATGGTCTCCTGTGAGGCCTTTGCATCTTAAGTATTTTCTGCAATGCGAAATGAAGAAAGTCCTTTACCCAATAAATATTTGTTACCTTAAATGCTTGTCTGGCAGCTAGGGGCTTTATCAATTATATTTGTGGAAATATAAACATGAGTCGATTTGAAAATTTCCAGGAGTAAATTCCAAATATTGGCTTATGAGCCAAAAGAGAATATAACCCTTTGGGTTCAACACCTGATAATAGATCTCATTTTTGTGGGTCCCAGAGTTTTAGTGGAAGGCTGGACATTGGGTTAAATGGAAAATGAGGATTATAATTCCCTCACTAACCACCTTACTGGGTTTGTCATGAGCTAAGTGCTTTGCAAACTTTGAAGCAGTATATAAATGTGAACTATTACCTACCTCATGCTAGGGTTCTGAGAATCAAATGAAATAATGCAAGAGCTTCCTCTTCCAAGAAGACTTCCTTGATTCCCCTAGTTTTGAATAAATTTTCTCTCAACACTGATAAAATACTTCTTTTTGTAGCTCTTATTTACAGATCATAGTTTGCCTTACATCTGGTAAAGCACCTTGAATAATACCTGACATTTATGCAGCTGTTTAAGGATTTGAAAATGCTTTACATGTAGCATCCCATTTGACCCTCACAATAACTCTCCAAGTAGAAGCAATGACTGTGCCCGTTTTATAGATGAGGAAATTGAGGATGAAAGAAGTTAGGGGACTTGCCCATAAAGATACCTATCATATGGTTACACATAACTTCCCAACTTCACTGAAAGCACTCAATACACTACATTGTGTTGCTTTGTGAGCACAAGAGGTGCTTCTTAAAACCATAGTAGGTCAATAAGCTTTTGTTGACTGAACGAAAGCTCCTTCCCTTGAAAACAATTCAAACTAAACAAAATAATGTACTTTATGATGACAAACAGATTGCAGCTCCAGCTTCTGTCCTAAAGCAACACATGTTTTCAGTCCTTTCTAAAGGCCTAATTTCTGCTCCTTGGGTACATTTCCACATACAAGGACTGTGTGCTGCATCTGGGTGAATTCCAAATCAATACTTGGCTCACTGCTGCTGCACTGCTTCAAGTACCAATTGCCATGTGACAGCAAGAAAAAAGCTGAATGATGTCAAGACAAAGTGATTTTTTTTCTTCTTTCTGGGGATTTATGCATTTTATAAGTCATAAGATTTTAGAGCTAGGAGAAACTTTAGGGGATTATCTAGTCCCACCGTCCTTCTGCCCCCAACTCATTTTATGGATGAAAAGATTTGTCTCCAGAAGTGGATCATAGTTCTAGACGTAGAAGGGACCCCAGCAACCATTTACTACATTTTCATTTTACAGATGAAGAAACTGAGGCTCAGGGAAATTAAGTGACTTGTACAAGGTCACAGAGGTAAGAAGTAGCAGAGTCAAGATTTGAATCCAGCTCTTCTAATTAAAAAAAAAAAAAGAAATCCAGGACTTTTTCCAATAAACAATAATGAGCTAAGGGAAGAATATTTAATCATTGCTCCATCACAATGGCACGGTGTGTTAGGGAGAGTATTTTACCTATTTATTTAGAGAGTAGCATTTTTCCTATTTTACGCACCCTTCATTTCCCACCTGGCTGCACTCCTCTGGATTTCTTCAGAATGTCCTTAAGCTACAAGACCTGAATCCATCAACTGTGAAACTCCCACCATCTAAATACCCTCGATGCTCCTCCCTCCCTCCAGCTGGAGAAGTTGTAGGGTGGACAATGGGGTGCCTCCCATACGCTCTATTTAACGAGGACACCGATCGCTTCATTTCTCACCCAGCTGTGTTGCTCTGGACATCATCCTGTTACCACTTCCCTTTCCTTTTCAGCTTCTTTCTATGTGTTGTCTCCCTCATTGAGGGCAAGAGTTGTCTTTTCCCTTTCTGTGTATATCCAGCATTTATGCAGTGCCTGACATGTTGTTTGTTGTTGTTGTTGAGTCATTTTCAGCCTTATCTGATTCTTCGTGACCTTACTGAGGGTTTTCTTGACAAAGATACTGGAGTGGGTCACCATTTCCTTCTGTGGCTCATTTTTCATTTTATAGATAAGGAAACTGAGGCCAACAAGATTAAGTGACTTGCCTAGAGTCATGCAGCTAGTAAGTGTCTGAGACTACATTTGAACTCTGGAAGATGTCTTCCTGAGTCCAGGCCTAGCAATCTATCCACTGTACTGCCCACATGGCACATAGTAGGTGGTTAAGAAATGTTTATTGACTTACTGACCCCTAAGCTTTGTGAACCTGAAGCAAATGTCTCACTTGCCTCACACTGTTATGATTGTCATTACATAATGTGCTTGAAAGGATATAAAATCTGGTAATGGTTTTAATTTTTTTATTTTTTAAGAGTCTTCATTCATTCCTTTTATTTTATATATTTTGTTCCTATCCATATTTGTCCTCAATCCATATTTATGGTCTGTCTACCATAGGCTAAAAACACTAACCATATATGAAACATCTAATATAACTATTTAATATAAACAAGCTTTGATAAACTCTCATTTGGATTTGTAGTTACTGCTTGCTTATCTTTCACTTTTCATGTTTAGCAGGGCCACAGCAAACATACAAGATATTATATTCAGGAAGAACTCAAAGAGGATATAGTAACTCCACAGAGCTTCCTAATGCCACCTTGTAAATCAGCAGCTCTGGCTCAGAAAGTCAATGGAGACAATCACCTTCCCGTCTCTTCCTCTACCCTCTGCTCCTTTTGTCCAAATCTTCAAGAAGGTGCATACTTACACTCAGGAGGCATCTTTTCGGTAAACAACTGGCAATATTTCTTGAGGAGTTCAAAGTTTTCCTGATTAATGCTTTCTTGCAGAGAGACATCTCCAAACCTTAAAAGAGAAGGAGAGGGAAGGGAGTGAGAATAAACTGGGACCATAAGGCTACCTAAGAAGGGGAATCTCTGTTTTTATGGATTCTCCCAACAACGGATACTTCAATACTTTTCAATTGTCTTCTATCTCTGAATCTTTCCCACCCTTCCTTACAATTAGAAAATAACGTGGTTTCTCCTCTGCGAAGAAAGAGAACATTGGGTCTGAACTTCCTTATTTCCTTTTTCTCTGCTTCAAAACCTGAGCCACTCTTGGTTTGCCTTTCTTTTTTTCTCTTCTGTGCTGGAACTGTGAAGACTCCCCAGAGTGCCTGGCCAAGTGCCTGTGTTTTCCATCTCTTAACTCAAACCTTTGTTCCACCTTGAACTCCCCAAAATATTCAGACCCTGTTTTTGCCATGCCATTCTATTTGGTTTGGGTCTCTGGACTTCGCAGGAATCCTGCCACACCTACTTGGACTCTGTGCATAGTTTGTTTCCTCTAATTTGACCTGGAACCTTGGGCTATGACACTGGTTTGTCCTTTTCATGCACTGATCTCTCATGAAATACAATTTTGTGCTTTAGATTCAAGTATTTGAAAACCATTAATGATAGGCTTCCCTCCTTATCCCTCTTCTTAAGCCTTCTATTTTTCAGGGGGATAAATGTCCCCCAAGCTTTCAAATGTCCTTATATTTCCTTATCTCAAAGAGTCCCATCTTGGACATTCCCTCCCCTCAGACCAGTTGCCAAATTTAACTTCTACAATATATTTCACATCTGTTCCATTTTTCCACTCAGTCAATCACCAAGCACTCTGGTTCTGCTCCTTCTCACCTCTGAACTGGACTATTGCTTTAGTCTTTTAATTCATGTCCCTGAATTAAGTCTCTCACCTCTCTCATTCATTCTTCACACAGATGCCAAACTGATATTTTCAAAGCACAAATCTGATCCTGTCACTCCCCTGCTTGAAGATCTCCAGTGTCTCCACTTTGCCTCAAGGATAAAAAAGAAATTCCAATATTTGGTTTTTAAAGTCCTTTTCAGTCTGGTTCCAGGATGCCTTTCCTTGCTTATTGCACATTACTTTTCATCATGAACATTCCAGGCAAATTGGTTTGTAAACTGTTTGTTTCCTTTATAGAACATTCAATATGTTTGTTTACCCCCTTTCCATAGGGTCTCATCACATTGGAAGGTATTTATTCTCTTTCATCTTACAGAATGACTTAAAAACTCAAGTGAGGTGTTATCTCCTACAGAGAGCCTATATTGATTTCCTTAGTAGCTAGTATTCACCTTTCTTAGGTATTTTGTATCTTTTTATCTACTGTATGCATGTATATGTATGTATAGACAGATAAATATATACCTCCTCCCCACATATATATACATATATAAATGTGTATATATGCACATCCATCATCTATTTCTCTACCTGTATATCTATCCATCCATCCATCCCTTTATCATTCATCCATCCATCCCTCTATCATTCATCCATCCATCCATCCCTCTATCATCCATCCATCCATCCCTCTAT
>NW_020954562.1:2648074-2784338 GCF_900497805.2 Vombatus ursinus
ATCCCTCTATCATCCATCCATCCATCCCTCTATCATTCATCCATCCAGCTCTCTGTCATACATCCATCCATCCATCTATCTAATTTTCCACGTACATGCTGCTTTTCTCCAATAGAATACAAGCTCCTTTAGGCCTGAGGACATTTTGCTTTTTGTCTTTGGGTCCCCAGCATCTTGCACAATTCTTGGCACATGCTTAAAAAATGCTTTTTGAATAAATGTATATTACAGGGTACCTTCATTCTTTGCACATCAAATTATCCCTTAAAAATGGTGTTCAGAACTGAATGCCATTCTCTACAGGTGTTCTGATCATCTCAGAGTTGACTGCTCCACTTCCAATACTGTAGCCCCAAAGTGCATTGGCTTTCCTGGCTACTGTATCACAATATGGGTGCATAATGAGCTCACATGAAGCTAAGACTCTCTAACCGTTTTCAAATAAATTGTTATTTTCAGGTCCCTCACATTCTACATGAGCATAGTTGATATTTTTTGGAACCTAAGAAAGTGTTATATATTTTTTTCTATTAAATTTCATCTTTTTAGTGTGAGACCATCATTTTACCAAGTAGCTACCTTTATGGATTCCAGTTCTGTCATCTAATACATTATCAACTGAAAATTTGATGAACATTCCTATATTTTTTATCCAAGACATTAATAAAAAATGCCAAGTAGAATAGGGCACCAAGTCATTCCACTAGAGACATCCCTCCAGGTAGCCATTAATCTATTTATCAGTAGCCTTTGGTTGTTCATTCATCTACAAACACACAAACCTGAGGATATTGTCATTCCATCTACATTCCTCCATTTAGAAGTCATACTTAATTCCTCCCTGTACTCCCCCCCAACCCAAATTCAATCATTAACCAAATAATAACAAAATTTCCCACAATTCATTGTCTCTTATATTCCTTCTACTCTCTGCCCATTTACTATTCCACTGTCAGATTTCCCTTCCTAAGATATTTTTCATCTTGTTACTGATTAAAAAAAAAACCTGCCACAAAATTTGCCATTTGATGATTTTCTTTTTCATTCATTTTCCTTGTGGTGCCATTCTTTAGTACGGTTGATATGGATCTGTCTTGCTTTGGCTATGATGCCAAAAGGCCTGCTTTCCACAATACATCCCTTGGGAGTCGTGTAATTGAACAAGACATCTATATTAGATTTGAAGGAAGGGCACTCTTCTGACTCATTCGGATGATTAAATTATCTTAAAAGTGTCTTGCCACTATGTTATGGTTACTTTCTTCACCACAAGTTATTATCTGTAACTATTTTAAAGATGGGATCAAATATGTACAAGTTGTGTTCAGACAAGATAGCTCTATTTGAGGCAGCTAGATAGTTTAGTGGATAGAGTGCTAGCTTTGGAATCTGAAAGACCTGAGATTAAGTGTCTTGATACTTACTATCAAGATATTTACTACCTGTGTGACTCTGAGTAAATAACGTAATCTCTTCATCTAGATTTCTTCATCTTTAATTATAGGTTACTATGTTGTTGGTAATATATTGCACCAGCTTTGATTGGCTGAAAGACCTTAGTCTTGAAGATAGAAGGCATAATTTCAAATTCTAACTCTTCTATATATTAACTATGTAATTGCCTTAGTTTCCTTATAGTAAGAGCACCTATTTCATAGTATTGTTGTGAAGTTCAAATAAGACGATATTTATGAAATGCTTTGCAAATCTTAAATCACCAAAGAAGTGTTAGCCATTGTTCTTGTTCTTATTCTTATTTCATTTAGATGTGTCTGCAACCTTGTAGATAATGACTGGAAAAAATGTAAAATCGTAGAATTTTCAAGCTAAGAGGTCACCTGACCAACTCCCTCCTTTAAGGACATGGAAGCTGAAACCCAGAGCAGTTAACACTTGACTAAGGTTGCTGTCATTTCAGTTTCTCCATTGTTTTTGAGAAGGATCAATGACAACAGGAGTAACGTCCTGACTTGCCGATGAATTGGATTTAAGTGAGATAGAGTTGTACAAAGTTATTAACGTCACTCTCTCTTCCAGAGTCATCGAAGTCCAGTGGCAAGACAAAAGCCAGGACAATTGGCAATGGCCCAGGATGCACAGAGTGACCTTGATGTCTCCCATGCTTGACAGTGGTCCAATACACCTGCTTCAGCTGCTTTAATGGCCATCGTAACAGATTGTTCTCATCCACCCATTCTTCTGGGTGTCTTTATGTGCTTGGGGTACCTCACTGACTAAGCTAGTTAAGGCAGACACAGAACTAAAATCTACAACTTTTGATTTATTTCCATTCTTTCCTTCCAAGTGATGGCCATCGAACTCAGGTTCAATGTACAAAGTGATTTAAAAAACCCTTTGTATCTAGCAAGATATACCTGAGAGGAGGTAGGGGTACAGATATGAGGTATAGGATCATAAAATTTAGAGCTAGATGGGGGCTTAGGGGACATCTCATTCAATGCCATCATTTTACAGATAAAGAACTGAGTCTCAGGGTGGGGAAATGATTTGTCCTATATCAAAAAGCTAGTATGTAAGAAAGTTTGTATTTGAAACCATGCCTTCTATATTATTTCCAAATCCAGGACTTTATCATCAATCAGAGTTGGTGCAATATATTACCTATAATCTAATAACATAATTATATAATATCATTCCACAGCTGTGCAACTGGGCAGGTTAGATATTGACTTCTACATTTCAGAAGCTCAAGCTAGAACCAAAACTCAATATAATTCACCATAAAACAATAGTTAATATTGGACATGTCAGAAGTATGAAAAATCAGATTGTCTGGGAAGAATGTTCTAACTCAGAAAGAGAGTGTAGGAAAGAAAAAAAAATAGTAAGGCATCCACTCACTATGTGGATATTACAAGCAAGGCCCCTTTAAAGATGCAGAATTAGAGACCAAAATTTCTATAAAATAACAATTCCTAGGAACATCCATAAGCACAATGAATTTGCATGCCTTGGTTTGCTCTTTTTTTAATTTCCCTCCGAAACTTTGGATTCTCCTTACACTTTACTTTCAATCTGACTTTTGCTACTGTCTGCTGAATCCAGTGAATTCCACTGGTCTGTAGATCTTGATTCTGGCTCCTGTGTGTCCCTTTGTGCCACAGCTGTTCTGTTTTTACTCTAGGTTTCATACTCTGATAACTACTTATGTCTCTTTCTACTTCAGATAGTATAGCAATTCATATGCATGTCCAGTGCAAAGCATCCATCCCTTCTGCCAGTCTCATATAGTCCTCTCATTGACAATTGTGACTGGATCACATGAAAACCATTGTCATACAAAAGCAACCATAGAAGGCCTGTTGTCAAACAAAGTCAAATTAAGGTAAAAATCACAAAAAAGTTATCCATAGCTGGCAATGCCTCAGCTTTATGGGGAAAAAAAATAAAACAACCTTGCTAACATCACAGTAGAATGGCAGTTCCTTTGAAAACAAAGACTATGTTTTGTTTTTTCCTTTCTATTTCCAGTGCCGGAGATAGTGTCCTGCTCATAGCAGACACTTAATAAATTCTTGTGGACATGAATTGAATTGACTAGCATGGAGACATTTGAAAATAAATGTTTAGATCTTTAAAAAATATATATTTTATATACAGTGATACCAATATAGTTAATTAACTTTGCTTTTCTATGTTCAGAATATAAGGTATTCCAGATACAGTGAAGTATCTTGTAGGAGAAAATATGTAGACATTGGGGACTCAAGATTAGGGAATTATTTTTTAAGAAAATGTATTTGTTTATTAAGAAAATAAAATATATGATAGAAGGTTAAAAAAAAGAAAATAAATGTTTAGGGCAAGTAAACGTCTGTGTTCTCCAAATCAAGGATTTTTAACAATTCCTATGTCATGGGCTCCTTTTCCACAATCTGGAAAGCCTATGGACCCCTTCTCAGTGTTTTTAAATTAATAAAACACACGGGATCACAAAGGAGATCACTTCTATTGAAATATAGTTCTGACAATGGCCTTATTGGTCCATCGAAGTCATATTTTTTGACTGATTACAAGGCACTATCAATGTGCCATAACACCTGCCATTTATTCTTATTGCAATTGACTCTTATTGTAATAATCTTCAATACTCTTAACTCTAAACTTTATTTATACAGCAATTGTCTGACTTCTTTTTAAAATCATTTTAACTAAAAATTGCCCTATAAGGATATGAAGGACAAACACCCTAAGTACAGAGGGTTAAAGCACACTAATCAATGGCTGGTGACAAGTAAAATTCTTCCATGTATTCTCAATTCTGCTTCTGAAAATTAATTCAGTAATCATACTAAGTGCTATATGGCAGGTCTTAGGCAGCATATAGGAGAAAGGGTAGGTTGCTAATAAGCCCATATTTTATTCTGAACACATCAGAGAACTAATTAGGTTTAAGAAAGGCAATCCTAAACCATAGATCTAAATGTAGCTATTATTGGCCAGTCTTCCTATTTATTTTGGGTTTCTGTTGGAAACCTAATTGTTTGATTATTTAAAAAATATGAGCAGAAGCTCTTTGTTGTATTTGGCCAATATAAACACATTTAAAGGATAGATTTTGTCTTGCAACCATGGTGAAAGCAAAGATATCTTTGTGGGGTTTGAGCCACCACCAATGAAGATTCTAAAATACCCTGTTGAGCATAGCCTTGGATAGAGTGGGACTCAAGGACAAGTTTAGTCATGAAATTGGGGGTAAGGGTAGGAAAGTATTAAAGATCTAGAAGCAAGCAGAATGTCAGTTATTACCATGCGAAAAGCAGATGGGGACAACAGGCTACATACGTGTCCAAGATTGACAATATAGAAGCATTAGGATTCAAAGGTCACAAAATGTAAATATTTCTTATATCAGGGAGCATATAAGGAACTGGGGGCCAGATAGTCTTAAGCTCTTCCAAAAGTTATGCTACCATCTGACTCACGTGATGTAATTAATATTTTTAAAGAATAACAATATTAATAGCTAACATTTACATAGCATTCAGTATGTGTCAGACACCGTGCTAAATGCTTTACAATTATTATCTCACTTGATCCTCACAATAACCCTGGTGGGTAGATATTATTATCACCAATTTGTAGATGAGGAAACTGAGGCAAAGAGAAGTCAGCTGGTAAGTTTCAGCAGCAAGATATAAGACTGCTCCATTAAGCACAAGTGTAAGGCTAGCCTGTTTATCTTCTGCTGGAGCTTCTGCTGCTGACAATTCCTCACTGCTGCTAACCTTTCCCAGATTGAAAAAATGGAGTTAGTACTCCACCTCATCATCACTTCCCTCTACTCCTCTGATTGAAAGGTGGAGTGATGAATTCTAAAACCTTCACTTAAGGAAGGAGCTTAGCTCAGAACATCTCTTCATTTCTGGTGGCTGCACTACTCTGGGATGTCTCTGACTTCTCCATCATATCCCTGAGTCAAATACATTCCTCTCTACCCCACAACTCCTTTCAGCTTCCTGTTAGGCATTGTCTTCCCCAATTAGATTATAAGTTCTTTGAGAACAGGAACTGTCTTGTTTATATTTCTGTCTCAAATGCATAGTACAGTGTTTGGCACGTAGTAATAATAATTAATTAATGTGCATTAACTAATAATTAATACATAATTAACAACTGTTTATTAATTATTGACTGAGTTCACACAGTGGTGGATATAATATTTGATTACAGTGAAATAAAACATTCAATGTGGAATTGGTCAATGAAAATGACCAGTTGAGAGAGCTTATCATTGAAACGGTATTCACGCATCAGTTAATTCACACCAATCTTACTGAACTCGATTTTTATTTTGTAAAACCAGATTGTTCAGTCAAATGTATTTCAACATATCTATTCATATTTTCTTTGGCTTATCATGTATTTTGGTTGAGTCTGGAACTGGCTTCCTTCAATCTGATGTTTTCCCCTTGCTTAACAAATTAGGATTGATATAAGGGAAAATGTTGAGCCTGATTCCAAACAAGTCCCATATGTGTAAACATCTGGGACTTCACAGCACATCACAGAGAAATGGTAGCATGAATTCGACTGCAGACTTACCTCTCTGCCAAAGTTTGCTGTTCATTGATTCCAACATTAAAGAGGACTGGGTATACATGTAACAGCTTCCCTTCTTTAATCTCTAGTGGCAGCAACTCAAACATCCTGGTTGGAAGCTTGACCTCTATTACATAATGTTCTCTGGAACAAAACAAACAAACAAATAAACAAAAAAGGAGGGGAGAAGAGTTTCACATCCTCTATGTTACTATGATTCTATGAAAAAAGGCAAGGCATCCCTTTAGAATGTAATTCAAAAGTGAGTGGAATGAGGAATTCCTTATTATTGGCTTATTGGAGGAGGGAGCTGATGATATCCTATAATCTTCATCCAATTATGTTTCCAATTACATCCTATAATCTTAACTCAATCTGGTGGGCAAACCATTCATATAAAAATATGAAAACAAAATTCACTAAATGATCAATGGATCATAAGATTCCTGATTTAGAGATGGAACTAAACTTAGAGGTGATCTCTAGTCTCACCCCTTCATTGCACCAAGGAGGAAATTGAGGCTAAGTGAGGTGAGCTGAATTTCCCAAGGTCATAGATAGCAAGAGCCAATAACGATAGCTTTGTTCCCACAGTGAAAACTAAACCAAGTCAACAAGCATATACGTATTAATAAGTTCCTACTATTTGCCGGCCACTGTGCTAATCACTAGACCGAGCCAAAAGTTGTGTTTTCAAGATTTGTGGAGTAGGGAAGTCTGGTTGTCATTAGCTATGAAAATGTAGGCAGTTAACTTATGTTTAAGGTAAACTACAGTGAAATAGTCTAAGAATAAGGTAATACTTAAGTTTTATTGTATGTCTGGGGGCAACCAAAGTCACAATCTAAGACAAATAGGCAGTTCCTTTGTCATATCAGCTTCTTTTTTTTTCTTAGTTCTTTCACTGTAAGCATGGACATAAGGATATTGCCACCATGAGCTATCTGGATGTGACCAGGGAGCTGTGCCCTATGGACATTTTGAACTGCTATGAACTCAGTGATGAGGAACAGTATCAGAATTTCTCTTAGAGGCACCATTTATCTGTGGTTGTCATCCTTGTTTTTACTAGCCTTGGTGTGACTATTTACCAATCTCTTAGGAAGGAATATGGAGAAAAAAGCTGGCATTTATGATTAGCATTAAAATGTTTTCAAAATACTTTACATACCAGGTAGTAGATTTTATATATATGTATATATATATATATAATATATATATATATGTCATTATCCCCATTTCACAGGTAGGGAAACAGGCTCAAAAAGTGAAGTGTCAGAGGCAAGGACTGAACCCAAGTCATCTAGATTTTGGATCCAAGACCTCTATTCACTTAGGCTACTTTGCTCCTCATCAATGACTCCATGTTTATATAATGCCCTTCAGATGAAAGACATTCTGCTATTTCTCCATGGGTTTACATGACTGAGTAAGAAACAAAAATGCTAGACATACTTGAACCTCTTCCTACACAAAGGTTTCTTCAATTTCCCCTAGAAAGTTATTCTGTGCTGAATATGAAGGTAACATGATTTTTGTTAGTGCTAATCTCAGCACTTCGTGGGTTGGTACTGACTGGCAGTAATGTGTGAGGAAGACTTATTTCTGGGCTTTTCACAGTTTGATTAAAAGAAATAGCAATGGTTAAAAATAAAATGGTCCATGTTATCCTTGTGAATGAGATTCAGGGTTCCCTTTATCTTTCCCAGTGATCTTTGATTTGGCCTCTGGATGCCTTTAATTAGACAGCAATTCAGCATCTTGCCTACTCAGAAATAAGCATAGACTTTTTTTTTTAATGAGGGCATGTAGGGGTTAATAGTTTCTTTTTAAGCTTTGACATGGAATCTCATGTTATCTGCCCCTAATCAAGAGAAGGGGAAGTGAGAACAGGGTTTCTGAGGATTCTTCCTCTCTTTCTTCCAGTTACAATGTTTCCAGGGACCTTGACCTACATTGAACCAGACTTCTTCCAGTACCTTTACAAAGGGGGAAATTAATAGCCAACGATAAGCAGTGGTTGTTTTGGGGCCTTTCTGATTGAAATGATTTACAAAGCAAAGCTTTTCTTCTCTTTGAGGACTACTCTACAATGCCATCATTTTTCTTAATTATTCCTGATATTTTGCCCATCATGCTCTGACCTTCTAGGCTATTTATTTCCAACCCTTCTCGGAAGGCTCGAAATCTGGGAGTGAATTGACAGGAATAATTAAGAAAAATGGAGGTATATACCCCCGACAGAGGAAATATATCTTTTTTTTTTCTAAAATGTTGCTGCTTTTAGCAAAATTTAATTTACAATCATCTCAAGAATTATGACGCTATTAAGGAAACGATTCCTGCAAAAAGTGAAAACACTTGGTGGTTTAGTTTGGATCCTAATAAAAGGGGAAAAAATAATCACAGTCATGGAATCTTTTAAAATTCCCCATATTTCATGGGAGCATTGACATATTCAGTGCAATAGTAGATCTACAAATATTTACAGAGTTAGGGAATTTCAGAGTCAGAAGAGAGCTCAAGGGTTATCTAGTACCCATAAATACAAAGAATCCCTAGTCTACACAACAAGTGGTCAATTACCCTCTGCCAAGAATGTACTTACAGTGGGAAGGAAACCAATGACCTGAGACAGCCTATTCCACTTTTGAGTGGCTCTCATTTTTAGAACCATTACTAGGCCATGGAAAACTCTTCATCCTGGAAGTTGTCTACACATGGACTTCTTACTTTGGAATTCCCTTTTGCTCCTTTGGCGTCTCCCTCTGATTGACTGGTTCCTCCCAAAACCTTCATTTAAAGGAGGAGGCCAAAGCCAGCCATACCTTCATTGCTGCCCAGGGTACACTCCTCACTCTGGACTTTTACCACACTCTCATGTGAGGTACCTTTACCTTTTCTTGCCTAACCCTTTAATTTTCAGCTTCCTTTTGGGTATTGCCTTCACCTATTAGAATGCAAGTTTCTTGAGGGCAGAGGCTGTCTTTCTTGCACAGCACCTAGTGCACAGAAAGATGATTACTGAATGTTTATTGACTTGACTTGATGACGTTGTCCCTGATGCGAGGGCCAAGTTTGCTTTTTTTTTTTTTTTTTTTTTTACACCTTCTGGTTGTTCCTGATTTGTCCCTCTGGCATTTGAGTTTTGCTAGATGTTAATTTTATCCATATAACCAATAGTATTTTGCATCAAAATGGTGCAATAGAAGCCAAAAAAAAAAATCCCTTTTACTTCCATTCACATCTATTGAAGAAGCAGCATGGTATAATTTACATAGAATTGAACTTGGAGTCCGGAAGACATGGATTCAAGTTCTTCCTGAGATGCTTGTCTATGTAGCCCTTGTTAAGTCATCAGCTCTTTGGGCCTCAATTTCCTCATCTATAAAATGATTGGGATTGGACTTGAAGAACTTGAAGGTACTTTCCAGCTTTAAATCTATGACAACATCAGCTTTTCTGCAAGAAGGTAATCCTATGGGTCCAACAGAACTTAATGCTTAGAAAATGGTCACCACTTACCGCCTTCCAGTTACAACTGGCAAGAAATCGTTGGATTTGGCTTCAGTTATTTTAAATGTTACTTTCTGCAAATCTGAAATGCCAATAGCCATATCCTCCAGCATTCCAATTTCTTCACCTGAACAGGGAAAAAACCTCTCATTACAAACAAGTCATTTGACAAAAATGTCACTAGAGATTATCTGCCCATGATGGAACTGGCTCTAGGCACTTGAGTGAATAACACCAAGTACAGTGATTCCATTTGAAAAGCTTTCCCTTGGACCTGATGGCTTTCAGGGCTGAAACAAGTATGATTTTATCAGACTCCAACATTAAAGTTCTCTTAAAGGGAAGAAAAATGGCACATGCTTTCTTAGAGGCTGGAAGGAATTTTAACTAGGTTAGTAAAAGAAAAACCTTTTTGATGTTGGTAGGGCTGATATTTGATTTCCATCAATGCCAAAAGTGGCTAGATTAGAAACTCCTGGGGCTGGAACTATGCTATCTTTTTATTCCACTGCCCTAACTGGGAAAGCATCATGGGTAAAAGGCTTGTGTGCCCTAAACTCTGAATGGGTGACAGTCTTTGACATTAAATGGCAATATAACCCTCCTACATTTAAAAATGACAAATTCAGGGTTCTATATTAAAATTCACTACAATTACACTTTCAAAACAAACATTTGAGTATGAAAAGTTTCATTGTAGCATAGTCTTAGATGGGCAATTCTACTTTAAAAGTTGTTTGTTGTTTCTGTAAGATTTGTTAAGATGAGGAAGTAAATTCCTAGTGTTTCATGTTGATCTTAAAAGTTTTCTGGGTAAACATTCATGTGTCTGGTGGCATGTTCATAAAATTTACCAAAAGGAATAATACTTACTATACGTGCTCAGTAGTCCTTCAAACTGTACAACCAAGCCCACAGTGTGAAGTTGCTGGAGGAAATCAGGATCATGAAAACTTGAGTGTAATTTCATTATAAATCCACAGACCAATCCTGCAAGCTAAAAACAGGATGGTATAAATATACTTGAAGAGGCCTGTTAGCTTAATTTTTAAGTATTTCAAGAAAGTTAGTTCTTCATGGGTCTGAGTAAAAATGATTATAAGATTCATATTATTTAATAAAATTATATTTTTGGAACTTATACTACAATTTATATAACTATATACAAACCACCCACGCAAATATACATACACTATATGTATTTACATGTATATGCTTATATATGTATACACATATACATGTATACTTATTAAAGGCAATCTTTGGCACATGGAAGGGACCTATTAGGAGAGCATTTCCATGGAAGATGGTGGGCAATGGCAGAACCATTGAAGACAATGAGGTCATTTCGATGATCTCTTTTCACTTTGCCTCTTTATTACATTTTTCTGCGTTCTAGCCAACTAGAGGTATTGTTAGAGGAATTCTCAATATCTTTTGCCCAGCATTGAATACCCTGGATCCATTCTCTGCCTCATTTCTTATCTAGCCTTAATCGTTGAATGGGCATTGCCTCAGTCAAAATGAGACCTGTTAAAGACCTTAGCTTAAAAAGGCCATGGTCTCCCACTTCATCCGGGGCTATCTCTAGTCATCCTGATCTATATCTTGGCCATGGACCCAGGTGGCTCCAGAGGAAAAGGTGAAGCTGGTGACTTTGCACATCTCTCCCTCACTTAAATCCAATTGACTTGTATGTCATAGCATCTTCTCCCTGATGTCATGGTCTTCTTTGTGAATGAAGGACAAACAACAATAATGACTCAGCTTTTGTCTATGCATATGATCTTGAGTAAATCACTTCACATATTTGGGCTTCAGTATTCTCATCTATACGGTGAAGGGGGTTGACTAGATGCGATGTGAAGTACCTTCTAGCTTAGGATTTATGATCCTCTATTCCCTCCTGGTCAAACCTTAAAACCATTGGGTGGAGGAAAACATGAAGGACGGTAGCTTAATTAAAGGTCTTTTAAAATTTCAATGACTTCTTTCTTCTTAATGAACCTAGAAGCTGGTGTTAATATTATAAAAGAAGTTCATGAAAGTGTGAAGGAAAGAAAGCTTTTTTTTTCTTCCTTTCTAACCTTTTCTACCAACTGATCTTAATCAGCTTCGAGCCCCTAAGCTTCAATGATGAGTCTTCGCAAGCTGACAGCTCACCATAATTAGGCCCACCTCCCCAGGCAGCCTCTGTGTTGTGTGTCTATACATGCACATACTTATAAACATGACTGGCAGTGTTGCATGGAGAATGGAGTCTCACTCAGCCTGAAGGGCTGGGATCCTAAATTCAAATCCTGGCTCTGACACATATGAGTTATGTCACCATGGGCTAATCATTTAACTCTCCGAATGCCTTGAGCAAATCTCAAAGACTCTAAGTTACAGCTCACTTGCCAGCCTGCATCCATGGAAGGAATTTCTGCACCAAGAGTTCTCTAGAATGATAATTTAACAGGAATGTACAAAAAAAAAAGATAAACTATAATTAATTAATATAGAATATCTTGTTCTTGTCATGTAAACTAAGCTGGTACACTAGATGGATGGTATTCAGGCCACTAGTATATTTTATAATGCTACATTGAGAGAGAACCTGTGCCTTTCATGGAAATAGAGCTCCCTCAGTTGGAAAGGGAAGAAATTCCCCATGGTACTCCTTTCCAACTCATGTGCTCACTATAACACAATTCCCATCAACAAATTTGTAATCTAGCCATCTGAAGGTTAAAAGAAAGTAGTATCAGTCTGATGTGAATTACAGATAACTTTTCCAATGTGGATGTTCTATTTGCTAAGGACTGGAAAGAAACTACGAAGAAACTAGTTTTTTCTTTCTGCATCAGAGAATTTTTAACTTTTTTTTTTGGTATCATGGACCTCTTTGGCAGGTTAAATCCCACAAACAACTTCTCAGATTGGTTTTATTTTTATAATTGAAGGAAATGTTGCATTTTATTATTTTTAATTTTTAATTTATTTTTAGTTCCACATTCTTTCTCTTTTTCCCCTCTTTCCCCCACCTGGTGAAAAGGCAAGAAACATAATATCCATTTTATGTATATGAAGTCTTAGAAAATATACTTCTGCATTAGCCATGTTCTAAGGGAAAAAATAAAATAAGAAAATAAAGGAAAAGATAATATGCTTAAAGCTATAATCTGAGTCCATTTTCTATCTGTGGGTGGGTAGTGTTTTTTGTCATGAGTTTATTGGAGTTGTGGTGAATCCTTGTATTGATCAGTTATTCATTCTATCACAGTTGATAATCTTTATGATATTGCTACTCTGGAGATCTTTCTCCTGGTTGTTTACTTTGCAAGAGTTTGTCTTCCAAGGTTTTTCTGAAATCAATTTCTTCATTATTTCTTATAACATGAGAGTCTTACATCACATTCAAATACCACAGCTTATTCAGCCATTCCTTAGGTGATGGGCACCCCTTTAGTCACCAATTCTTTGCTACCACAAAAAGAATGACCATATGTATTACATACAGGTCTTTTTCCTTTTTCCTTGATCTCTTTGGGATACAGACCAAGTAGTGGTATTGCTGGGTCAAAGAGTATTCAGGCTTCTGGCCCTTTGGCCTTAGTTCCAAATTGTTCTCCAGAATAGTTGGACAAATTCACAGTTCCCCAACAGTGCCTTATTGTACCGATTTCCCCACATCTCCTCTAGCATTTGGTATATTCCTTTTCTGTCATCTTAGTCAATCTAATCGATGTGAAGTGATACCTCAGAGTTATTCTAATTCACATTAATCTAATTATTATTGATTTAGAGTTTTTTTATATGACTATTGATAGCTTTGATTTCTTCTTCTAATAACTCCCTGTTCACATACTTTGACCATCTATCAATTGGGAAATGGTTTTTATTTTTATAAGTATGGCTCAGTCTCCTCTATATTTAAGCAATCATACCTTTATCAGAAAATTTTGTTCTAAGTTCTTCCCCCTAGTTTCCTGTTTTTCTTCTAATTTTGGTTGCATTGGATATCTTTGTGCAAAAACTTTTTAATTTTATGTAATCAAAACTATCAATTTTACCTTTCATGATCCTCTTTATGACTAGTTTGGTCAGGAACTCTTGCCCCACACATAAATGTAACAGGCAATTTTTTTTCTCCCAATCCCCTAATTTGCATATACAACTCTGTATATGTAAAAATCATGTACCCATTTTGAGCTTTTTTGGTACACAATGTGAGGTGCTGGTCTACTCCTAGTTTCTTTCCATTTTCCCCAACAGTTTTTCTCAAAGAATGAGTTCTTGCCCCAGTAGCTAAGATCTTTGGGTTTATGAAACATGAGGTTACTGTGCTCATTTGCTTCTACATATTGTGTACCTAACCTATTCTATTGCTCAAATATTCTATTTCTCATTCAGTACCAAACTGTTTTGATGATTGTTGCACTTTGTAATACAGTTTGAAATCTGCTAGGCTCCCTTCCTTCAGATTTTTTTAATTGATTCCCTTCATATTCTTGACCTTTTGTTTCTCCAAATGATTTTTTTCCCCTAGCTCTATGATGTAATTCTTTGGTTGTTTGTTTGGAATACTGAATAAGTAAATGAATTTAGGTAGTATTGTCATTTTTATTATATTGGCTCAGCCCACCTGTGAGCAATTCATATTTCTCCAATTATTTAGATGTGTTGAAGAGTGTTTTGTATTTGTGTTCATATAATTCCCATGTGTCTTGGAAGGTAGACTCCCAAGTATTTTATATTGCCTATAGTTATTTTAAATGGAATTTCTTTTTCTATTCTTCCTGCTAGATTTTGTTAGTAATTTGCCAAAATGTTAATGATTTATGTGGTATTATTTTAGATCCTGCTACTTTGTTAAAGTTGTTAATGATTTCAACAAGGGTCTTCTAAATAAATCATCATATCATCTGGAAAGAGTGATAATTTTGTTTTCTGTTTGCAATTTTTATTCCTTCAATTTCTTTTTTCTTGTCTATAACTGCTATTGCTAGCATTTTGAGTACCATAGCGATAATGGACATCCTTGTTTTACCCAATATCTTGTTGGAAAGGCTTCTAGTTTATTTACATTACAGATTATGTTTGCTCCTGGTTTTAGGTGAGTACTACTCATCATTTTAAGAAATGTTCCATTTCTTCCTATGCTTTCTATTCTTTGTATTAGAAATGAGCACTGTATTTTGTCAAAAGCTTTTTCTGCATCTATTGATGTAATCATGATTTTTTTTTGCTATTTTTGTTATTTAGATGGTCAATTATACTTGTAGTTTTCATAATACTGAACCAGTCCTGCATTCCTGGTATCAATTCAGTCTAGTCATAGTTCATGATTTTTGTAATAAATTCCTATAATCTCCTTGCTAGTATTTTATTTGTTTTTTGCACCAATATTCATTAGGGAGATTGGCTTCTAGTTTCTATTTTTGCTGTCCCTGGTTTAGGTATTAAAATCATATTTGTGTCATTAAATATCTGCTCTATCTCTCTTTTATTGATGTAAACACTTAGAAATATAAATTTTCCCCTAAGTATTGCTTTATATTCCGCAAAGTTTGGTATGCTGTCTCATTGTTCTTATTCAGTTATTTTAATCATATCTGACTCTTCATGACCTCATTTGGAGTTTACTTGGCAAAGATATTGGGATGGTTTGCCATTTCCTTCTCCAGTTCATTCTATGGATAAGGAACTGAGGCAAACAGCATTAAGGAACTTGCCCAGGGTCACACAGCTAGTAAGCATCTGAGGCCAGATTTGAATTCACTGAGATAAGTCTCCTGACTTCAGGCCCAGCATTCTATCTACTGTGCCACTTAGCTGGCTCTATCCCATTATTGTCATTATCTTTAATAATATTATTGTTTCTTTACTTTGTCTGATGTCATGATAATTATCTCTGCCTTTTTTAATTTAGCTGAAACATACTAGATTCTGGTCTAGCCCTTTATTTTAACTCTTTGCGTGTCTTTCTGTTTCAAGTGTGTCTCTTGTAAAAAATACATTGTTGGATTCTGATTTTTAATGCATACTGCTATATGCTTCTCTTTTATGGGTGAATGCATTCCATTCACACACACAGTTATGATTGCTAATTTTGTATTTCCTTCCACCCTATTTTTTTCTGTGTATCCTTCTCATTTTTTATCCTGTCCCTTCTTCAAAAGTTTATTTTGCTTCTGACTACTGCCTTTCTTAATCTAACCTCCCTCTTCCTACCCTCCCTTTCCTTAGCCCCTTCTCCACCTACTTCCCTATTAAGATGATTTCTATAACACTGTATGTGTGTATGCACACATAGATACATACATAATACATATGTATGTATATATTCCATGAACCAGTTCCGATGAGAGTGAGGTTCAAGTGTTGTCTACTTCTCCAATTTGCTTTCCATTGTATAAACTCTTCCTTATATGCCTTTTTTATATGAGTTAATTTTCCCCACTCTTTATCTCTCTTCCATCCTCTTTCTCAGCCTTCAATTCTTCTTTCAAGATTATCTCGATATAATAGGCTAATATCCATGCCCTTAGTCTAAGTAAATTCTTTCTAAGTGCCCTAATGATGAAAAAAGTTCTTAGTGGTTACAAATATCACCTTCCCACATAGAAATGTAAATAGTTCAACCTTGCTAAGTCTCTTATTACCTCTCACTTATGTTTACTTTTTTATGCTTCTCTTAAATCTTTGGTTTGAATGTTAAATTTTCTATTGGCTCTTGTCCTCTCATCAGGAATACTTCAAAGTCATCTATTTCATTAAATATTTGTTTTTCCCCTGTAGGACTATTCTCTGTTTTCCTAGGTAGGTTATATCATATTCTCAATACTACACTTTATTGTAGTAGCTGCTAAATCTTGTGTGCTGCTGACTATGGCTCTATAGTATTTGCTTTATTTCCTTCTGACTTCATGAGTATTTTCTCCTTAAGTTGAGAGCTCTAGATTTTGGTTATAACATTTTCTGGGAGTTTTCATTATTTTGGGATCTCTTCAGGAGGTCACTGGTGTATCCTTTCAATTTCTACTTTGCCCTTTGGTTCTAAGATATCAGAACAGTTTTTTTAATAACTTTTTGAAATATGATATCTAGTCACTTTTTTATCATGATTCTCAGGTAGTCTAATAATTATTAAATGATTTCTCTACAATCTATTTTTCCAAATCAATTGTTTGTCCTATGAGATATCTAACATTTTCTATTTTTTCCAGTCTTTTAGCTTTGTTTTATTGTTTTCTGATGTCTCATGGAGTCATTAGCTTTTTCCATTCTAAGTTTTAAGGAGTTATTTTCTTCAGGGAGATTTACTACCTCTTGCCATTTGATCAATTCTGATTTGTAAGGATTTATTTTCTTCAGTATTTTTCTGCCTCTTTTACCAAGCTGCTTATTTTCTTTTCATTATTTTCTCACATAGTTCTAATTTTTTTCCCCAATTTTTCTTCTACCACTCTTATTTGATCTTAAAACCAATATTTTTGCTCTTTTAAAAATCTCTTTCTTTAGCTCTTCGAGGTTAGGGTGGTATTCAACCTGCATTTTTTCTCCGAGGTTTTGCTTATAGATGTTTTCAAGTCATTGTCTTTTTCTGAGTTTGTGTCTTGAGCTTCCCTGTCACCAAAGAAGATTTTTATGATCAGTTTTTTTTGGTTTTGTTTTGTTTGATCATTTTCCACCCTATTGCTTGACTTCGAACCATGTGTTATAACTACATAGTTCTAACAACACGTAGTTGGGCTTTGCTCACCTCTGCAAATGGGGGATGTCTGATTTAAGTTTCTGTCTGTTATGACCTCTTGCTGCTTTTATACTTTAGTGGGGCCTGTGGGTTTTTGGTGTGGTGGGGGGAAGTCTGGTCACCGTCCTCCTCGTCTGTGCTCTGGTCCTCACATAGCTAGGATCCCTGTTCCCTTGCAGCCGCACCCACGCCTCCCCACCCTAGAAATGGGTAAAGGGTGACAAAACTACCGAACAGCACCTGAGCCCAGTCCTAGCATAGGTGTCACTAGGGTCTCTTTCTGATCAGATGTTCGGTTCCCATACTGTCCCTGGACACTGGGCCACTCCCTTCAATTGCTGCCGCTGCCCGGGATTACTGCCACCACTGGTGCTGCTTCTGCTACATGTATTCCTGGCAAACCTCTGTCCTACTGTCCAAAGTCCTATTTTTCTGTCTTCCTAAGCTCCCTTGAGCTGGAAAAATGATTCACTTTGACTTTTAATTGGCTTTCCTGACCAGAATTTGGTTTGATGCAATTTTTTAGGTTGTTTTGGAGGGGGTATATTGGGAGAGCTCTGTAAAATGATGTTTTCACTCTGCCATTTTGATTGTGCCAAAACGATACATTTTAATTAGATCTTAAAGAAAGATATATATTTTCCCCGTCCCAAAGTAATGGACTCCTAAAATCTATTTACAGTCTCTTTAGGAATGAAATGACTGCAGAACTCAGCTCTGAGATAGAACTTTCTGGAAATTCTAGATGTCCCTTCCATGGAATGGAAGAGCGAGCACAGACATGTATATGTAGAAGGAAAAGAGATCAGAAATTGAATGCTAAAGTTAGATGACTTTTAAAAATGAATCAGGCACCATTGCCTGGCTCTTAGGAATATTAATATTCTCATCAACAAAACCAACAAGAAGGCAAAACAGCATCTACCGCTTGGCTGAAGACAACGTCCCTCCTGAGGGTCAGCATCAGGCACTGTGGCAAGCTGCATGCAAGCTCCTGCAGGAGCACGAACGTCAGAGACTGCTTGGCCCTGTTCACCATGTCCCCCATGCAGTCCTTCAGGGTCAGGATCAGAGGGTACAGCTGCTCGTACCAGTCCTCTAGAAACAGAACAGAACAAAACAGGGTATTGGGGCATAGGACAACTGGAAGAAAGATCCCAGGGCCCACGTTACGCAGGCCACTTCTCTTCCCAAGCAGAGATTTGGGGATATTTAACTCTC
Source organism: Vombatus ursinus (assembly GCF_900497805.2). Taxonomy (NCBI): domain Eukaryota; kingdom Metazoa; phylum Chordata; class Mammalia; order Diprotodontia; family Vombatidae; genus Vombatus; species Vombatus ursinus. The sequence goes on from NW_020954562.1 coordinate 2,666,613, forward strand.
CCACGAAGGTTCGGCCTATAGGTCAAATAAAGATTTTATATGTTTCATGATGTGGAAGAACAGAGGGATATCAACTTGTTGGCAAACTTAAGGGACCAGAATCCAATAAAGAGTTAAAAGAATGTTCTCTTCACTATGTGGACACTTGGGTTTTTAACCTCCATCCTAATTATAAATATAATGAATTATGTAAGTGCTAACTCCTTTCCTCAATTGCAGATTTTATTTAGAAAAGAGAGTTCTGCCTGGTGTCAGTTATTACAAATTCTGGAGGACTATGTGACATTCCACTTAATGTACTCAGAGATTAAACAGTAGGATGACAAATTAAATTTAATATGGATGAATGCATGCTGGAAAATGATTTATGCATGAAGGCAGGCCCTGAGATACATGATCAGGAGACAAAGATGAGGGTGTCATGGCGGTTAACTGGAGGCAGACCTTCATCCAGGGGTCTCTCACCAGTTAGGGGATGGAAAAGGGTAAGGAAAACAATCCTAAAGTATCATAGTCACAATCTCATCTTGTCCAGTTTCATTAACTCAAATTAAGTGGAATACAAGGACCCAGATAAGGATAACCAAAATGGTTGAAGGGATTTACATCTCATTAAAGGCTGCAAATTAGTTTGAAATGTACTTCTATTAAGTCCCTAGTTGTCTGACTATATAAATAAAAGATTTTAGGGACTTTTAGGAGCATTATACAAAGGGCTTACTGAAGAATTCAGAATTATGGAGGCTATTTCGAAGGCACATGCAAACCCTTTGAAGAAAAACAACAATGGCAGAGGAGGGAGAGAAATTCACATAATGAAAGTGAAACTAACCTGTCAGTAAATAAGATGACCCTCTGAATAAGGATTCATGATTATGCCAGTGGAGGCACACTCTTTACCCATGCAGTTCAGAACCCCTCCATGCTTTAATAGGTTGTCTTCATGACTTCCTCAACTATTCCAATTAATCTATGATTTCACTGCTTTGGGTGTTCCTACAGTGATGGAGACTATAAGCCATGGCTGCCTGTGCGCCTAGTGGGATTCTCCTCCATATCCTTATACAACTTTACCACAAGCGTTCCACCCAATCCCCTGGGAGGGTGGGGTGTGAGGGAAGAAAGCACTGAGGACACCAGTAGAGCACTTAGCCTGTCCACCTGTCAAGCTTGGCTTTTGCCATATGACTGGTCTATCTTTTTCACTCATACATTTGCCTGATGATAGCCTTCATTCCAGCTCTTCTCCAGTTATTTGCTACATGCTACAGCTTGCTCATACCTACCCACTTTGCATGTCTCTTTTGCCCTCTGTGGGATGCTCATTGTTAAATCTTTAGACTACAGTATTCCATGGATCATACCTATATATCACCATTAATATTAGTCTGAAATTATTTATTCATTATATTTAATTCTTAAATATTATTCCTAAATGGGCATTTGTTTCTGTGAGAAAGTTTGGGGTGATTAAAAGAGTTTTATAAAGTCCTGATGGCAAACCAGTCCATTCTCTTCCTCCTATTTAACTTGGGGTGCAGCTCATTGTCCATTGGACTGTCTGCCCCATATGTATATAAACTGAAAAGGTTGTCCATTTAATTGTATATCATAATCTGGGCCATCAGCATATTAATTATTAGCTGCTGTTGGCAAAACCTTGGTGGCCAGATCTCCGGTAGTGAAACTCCAAGTTTAGCTAGATAGCTAACAACAGACTATATAGACCTTTTCTAGTCCTATTCTCAAAGCCTCTTCAGGTTGGTAAGAACTGGGAGTTTATTTGTCTAGCATAACCTTAGACTGAGAATGAACATAGATTCACTACCAAGTCACATGGAGATAAACAACTAAGAGTTCAGTGAAGCAGCCAACAGTAGAGGACTCTGAGCAATTCCACTTTGCAGGAGTCTAACACTATGTGTCTTGTATGTACATAAGCATTTGCATTTCGTCTCCTCCATCAGAATGTGAACATTTTGAGAGCAGGAACTATTTATGCCTTTCTTCATATCCCTAATGCTTAGCACAGTGCCTGATGCATAGTAGGAGCTTAATCAATGCTTGCTGGCTGAGTAAATTATAGATAGTGGTTAGGCTTTACAAAGTGTCAGGTTATTCGTAATCTTTGCCTCCTTAATGATTTGTAAAGATTACATTGGGTTAATCTTCTTTTTACCAATACTAACAATAGTCTTATTTTCAAGCCACGAGATCATCAGCAATACTCACAAAAGAACATCCTATGCTCTCCTTTTCTCTTTCCTTGCCCTTTCTTTTCTCTCTATCTCTCCATTCCCCCTTTCCACTCTCTTCCTTCCCCCCCTTTTCTCTAAATCTCACAGGCTTATGCACGCAGCCTCTCATCCACAAAGAAAAACACACAACTTAACACTTTCCCCTGAAAGACTTGAATATTGTTACTAATTGATGCATATAACGAATATGCCAAAGCTACAGAGAGTACAGTGTAGCTTTGATTATTGAACTGGGTTGTGAGAACTGTCATGACTAACTTCTTCACAGAAGACTTACTTACTGAATGAAAGATAAAGACTACATACAGTAGATGGCACTGGTTTATCAGGTTAAAATGGGACTACTGTATTTATTGTCACTCATTCAGTTTAGTTCAGTACATATGTATTAAGTACACTGTGCGCAGAACAGAGCTAGACACTAGCATCATCTTCTTACAACATGAATAGAATGTATTCCTTCTGGCAAAAAAAAATGGAAAGTTAAGTGGATCTTTGTTTTGTTATTGTTTAAACGAAATAGATGAGATGTAGAGTTCTGGAAAGTTCCTTCTTAAAAAATCTATTTAATATAGTTTCTGAGTCTGAGCCAGTAAGATCTTTAGACCAACAGTCAAGTCAATATCATACTAATCTTAAGTTCTCTGCTAAGAATTCATTTATTCTTCATTCAAAATATATTTTCCCATGTGAAATGAATGGGCCGTATTAGGCTGGGTGGGACAGGAGTGGGGATGCCAAGGCATTTGAGACAAATCTTTGTCATTTAGGAGCTGTCTTCATCTTAGAAGGAGAGTAAAGAATAGAGGAGAAGTATATCTGACTCTGGATAAATTTTAATCGATTTAATTTAATTTAATTAAAGCTGAAACTGTGAATACCTTAGTCAGCAATAAAATCTTATCTTGATCTATTATAATTACATTAGAAATCTTATTATAAAATTTTCATATTTTTAAAGTGACATAAAAAGAAAATATTGATGAGGAATGAAAGAATTACAAGTTAATTTACCAGGTAGAATACTTAATATTCATTTGACAGTTACTAAGAGCATGGATAAGCTTTGGTTGACACAAAGACTTTAAAAATAGCATAATTCTGTCCCTCAAAGAGATAATAAACACAAAATATGCTGCAAACCTCAAAGTGCTATACACATGTTAGTTGTTGTTATTGTTGTTAGAAATACAATATGTACATAAATAAATGTAATACAGGGCAGAGATGGAGAGAGGAGAGTTCTCAAAAAGTGCTCTAGGAAAACTTGATGAGGGAGAATACTTAATTTAATTTTTTTAGTCTTTTTTTAGTCTTTTTTTTTTGGCACAACTTATTTCCCCTATATTCTCTCCCACTGAATCCTTCCTAATAACAAAGAGTTAAATAATGCTCAACTTGAAAGTAATCTCTTCTAAAAGTATATGCACCTTTCTTCTCCAGTGGAGACTCCACCCCTTTACCAAGAGGAGGGTAGTAAATTTTATCATCTGTTCAAGAGAATAGTTTTGTTGATTTATTCAGGGAAGGCCTGTTTGAATGAGGTGACATCAGAACTGAGTCTTGATGGAAGAGAAGGATGTTGAAAAGTAGGGATGAGGAAGAACAACATTCCAGGTCTGTGATAATCTATAGGTGTAAGTGATAAAATGTTTAACTGAAGGGACAGTTGGTGGTCTGAGAGCCTTAAAAGTCAAGATAAGGTAAAGAGAGTTTGCATTTCATTCTGTGGGCAATAGTGAGTCATTTGAAGGTTTTGAACAGAAGACCATTATGATCAAGTCCATCCATAGGTGAGAGAGACTTGGTGGAGGTTCAAATGCCAGACTGGATGGGGAAGGTGCAAAGGGAGGGAAAAAAAAAAAAGACTTCAAAGTTTTTTAAGCAGGGATGATGAGGATAGTAGTGGCATAAAAAGCAACAAGAGAGTTGAGAGCAGAAGCAAATTGAGGAAGATTATAGCTTCAATCTGAGACATGTTGAGTTTGAGAAGTGAACCACCTATGGGGACAATATTACAAGTAAGAAAGCTACAAGTAAATTTGACTAATGCATACGTGTTTGGCAAACAAAAAAGAATTTTAGGACACCAGCAAATGCAAGTTGAAATAACTGCAGGATTTTTACCTTGTTAATATTCATCCAATGTGCGTCTTAGATTCAGAAATAGAAACAGGAGTTTAGGACAAACCAAAGAGAAGGAGAAATCGGCTCCTAAGTGGCTTTTTTGCTCCAGGGAGCGCTCCAGCCAACTCACATGAAAACGGCAAATATTTGGGGATTTGGCAGTTTTGAGACTTGTCTCATCCTCTTCCCTTTTGCTTTACTTCAAACTTGACCACACCTAAATCTACCTTCTGGCTAAGTGAATAAGATTTTTCAGTCTGTATTATGTAGCTTCTTAAAAAAAATCATGACCTTCACAAATTCATTTTTATGATTACAGTTCATTTTCTTGAGTATGCAATTAGGTAATAACAGTACCCAATGAGCCACAGGTGCCACTAAATGCCTACAGTGTAGCCCCTACATAAATAACTCATATTAATTAGCTAAAATGGGAGGCCTATAGAAGTATGCACTATCCAGACTTTTGCAGCAATGGAAAAAAATAGGAAGAGGATGTTTTATTGTCTATATAAAAACTTTCTCAAACTTCTTAACCCTGAGACCAATATACAGAAGCTTTCCAGAGGAAAACATAAAATACATCTAGCTTAGTTGAGCTTTTCCTGAGCTTTAGTGAAATATGCTGGAAGCCATCCAAGCAGAGCCACTGTTTTCTAGATATTTACTTGTGTCTGTAATATATTCAAGTGGAGGTCTCCAAAGGATTCAGAGATGGGTAGCTTGGTCCTTGCTCCCCTCCTTCCCAGCTCACTCTATTTTCTGTACAGGACATAAAAACTCTCTGGGCTCCATGGCTCACATGTTCCTCAAGAGGAAAATAAAAGAGTCAGGTATTAACTCTAGGAGAACTAGACGATTTCTTTCCTAACACAATGTATTTCTCTTCCAAGATGCTCAAAATGATTTGTTTCTTTAAAATCATTAGCCTCACATTCTCTGAAGGTCTGACTTTATTTTTTCAACGAGCCTTTGGAAAGACTGGAGATGCGTTGAAAACATAGTCCTAGGAGCTATAACTATGGTTTGCAGACTGGAGGCTCTGAAAGCCGGTTCGGGCAACCAACCACACCAGGGATCAGACCCTAACACTGTGTATGTCAAGGGTGTCTGCAAAAATAATGGAAGACAAGGGGGGGCAAGGAGGTATCGGTGTCTCCTGGGGACCAGACCAAGATCTAAACTAAGTGGTACACATTCTCGACAAGACAAACCAAAGAGCATCATTAGAAGCAGCTACCAAAGAGATTGAGCAAGTAAAGGCCCAAAATAAGGAAAGACTTAACTGTGTGATCAGATAACCAACTTATTACCGAAGATATGAACGAATGGATTGGCAACTGGAAAGAAAATGGCTGGAAAACAAGTAAAAATAAAGATGTTGTCCACAGAGACCAATTCACTAATCTGGATAATATGACTCAGGACATGGATGTTGAGTGGAAGTATGTACCTGCTCAGTCAAAAGTTGAAGGCAGTGCTGAAGCTCAAAGATTAGCCAGAGAAGCAACTAGAAAAAAGTGAGAAGACTCAACTCAATACTTGGAGATGGTGTTAAAGTGCCATTCTCTTTAATCCTGCAATGTAATCTCCCAATTATTTTCTCTTTACCCTTCTCCCACCCCACCCCACCCTTTGCGTTTGAGCTATTTTCCATGGCTCTTTTTGGTAATTTTTTTCTTCATATACTTTCTCAATTTTTCAATGGGCTAATTTTTCTTCAATACTATAAACAAAGAATATTATATACTATACTATAAACAACTATAAAAATTGTTCACATGTACTAACAAGAAGAGAAAGGCAGATATCCTCGTCTCTGTCATATCCAACTGAACTCTGACTTACTCAACTCTTACTCTAGATCACCTGGAAACCAATCCAGACTGCTTGACTACTCACATGATTTGGGGTAATTGGAGTCACCAATTTTTCCTTCAGGTAAAATGGACTGGGAAACAAACCTTGCCATCTGTGCTTTCTAAGGACATACTGGCTTTACCATTTGCCCTGCTTGAATGCCCTACCGTATCAGGATATCATCTGACCTTATGACAATCTAAAGATGCCTGTCAGGGCCATGTAATCTGCCCCTCTGGTACATTCTTATGACTTTTAGGACTCAAAACTTTTAAAAGTCTTTTCATTGACCCAGCAACTGAGCTCTCTAATATGTGGTCTTCCCCTTCCCACCCACCCAAAGGTAAACTTGACCATAGACTGTCTTTCTGTAGTTATCATCCATCCCCAGTACTGAGCATAACACTTGGAACTTAATAGGAATAGGAATTCAATAAATGCATTTTCATTAATTCATAATGTCTTATTTATGGCTCCCCTGACTCTTCTGATAATTGCCATTTTTAATTTATGAAACAAATACCCCTTTTTCCACTTAAGAAAAATCTTAAGTATATGACAAAGATAAGAACAACAAGGAGGGATTTGGGAAGAGGCCCAAAATGGGTGTTCAGTGATATTCTCATCAATAATGACATTGAATATTTCACATTTAAAATTTGTTTTTTGGTAAAATATGCTTTTTTACTTTTGCTATTCTGGATATTGGTTGCTCTTAGAAGTTTGCAGAAGTTTCTCATAGATTCTGGATGTCAAAGTCAAATAATTAAATTGTTCCTGTTTAAAAAATAAAATAAAATAAAATAAAATAAAATCACTAGCCTCACCAATCCTCAGGGTCATTGGATCATAGGATCAGAGACTGAGAGCTACCCTTAGAGGCTAACCCTTTGATTTTACAGATGAGACAACTAAGATGCAAAGAAGTAAACAGATTTGTCCGAAGTCACAGCTAGGACATGGAAGTGTCAGCATTCAAACCCAGGTCCTTTGACTAAAAGTACAGGTTGATTATTATTTATGGATAGAAATCAAAGTGAGCAGAGGGCTATATACCTATTTATGAATTTATTTATAAAGGAGATGAGAAGTCAAAACTTAAAACTCCCAAACCAATGCTCTCTTCTCTAATTTTAGAAAAAAATGAAAAAGAAACAAAGTGATGACATTGCCTTACAAAAACTGAATGTCTCTTAAACATGATGCATTGCACTAGTCATTGTGTGTGTGTATGTGTGCACACATGTGTGTATGTGTATGTGTATGTGTGTGTGAAAAGAGAGCTAACATTTAATAAAAATTAGCATTTATATAGTTCATTAAGGCATGCAAAGTTGTTCACAAATGTAAACCTCATTTTATCCTCAACGACAACCCTGGGATGTAGGTGCTATTACTATTTCCGTTTTATAGATGAAGAAATTGAGGCAGACAGAGATTAAATGAATGGCTTGTCCAGGGTCATACAGCTGTTAAGTGTCTAGGGCTGGATTTGAACTCATCTTCTCATTCTAGATCAAGCGCTCTATTCACTGGGCCACACATAGCTGCAGCCTTTGTTTTTGTTTTGTTTTGTTCTTTGGTTTTGTTTTTGTTTTCCCCCAAAGGCAATTGGGGTTAAGTGACTTGCCCAGGGTCACACAGTTAGTAAGTGTCTGAGGTCAGATTTGAACTCAGGTGTTCCTGACTCCAGGGCTGGTGCTTTATCCACTGTGCCACCTATCTGCCCTTGTAGCCTTTGTTTAAAGACACATCAGACAAGTTCTGACTTTCAGGAGCTTAAAATCTAGTAGAGGAAAAAAAAATACTGAGATAACTAGCACAAAAGGCAGAATATAAGTGTCACAAAAGAAGTATGAATTGGGTGGCGCAATGGATAGAGCATCGGTCCTGAAGTCAGGAGGACCTGAGTTCAAATCCAACCTCAGACCAAACACTTGACACTTACTAGCTGTGTGACCCTGGGCAAGCCACTTAACCCCAACTGCCTTAAAAAAAAAGGCAGCAATTAAATTCAACAATAATCAACAAGTGTTTACTAAATGCCTACCATGTGTCAGTTACTGTACTAGATGAGGGGACATAGAGATGAAGCAGTCCTTATCTTCAAAGAAGACAATATGTACATTGTGTGAATGTATAATAAAAATAAATAAATGAACAAACAATTAAATGAATAAAACAAGGTAGTCAAGGCAGGGAGGCACTAGCAATTGGTGAGGGGGTGAAGGGAGCAGAAAAACACCCATATAAGATGTTACTTTGGGGTGAAAAAATAACCTTGAGATTCTAAGAAGCAGGAGTGAGGAAGGTGTGCCTCCCAGTTATGGAGGCTACATCCCATGCAAAGACCTAGAGATCAGAGGAGTGTTATGTGTGAAGAACAGCAAGAAATATTTACTAACCAATGTGTTAAACAACAAAGATTTATTAAGTGACTACTATAGGCTGATTACTCTTCCAGGTGCTAGAGACTCAAAGATAATAAAACCAGTCCCTGCTCTAAAGGAATTTTTATTTATTTATAAGATGCACAGATATTAGCGAAATTCAGCAGATTCAAAACAGGGAGATGTCTCCCACAACAAAGGTGAATTTAGCAGTGCATCATGGAGAAACAGTCATGTAAAATGGAGATTGAAGGCATAATGTTGCTTAAAGAGGTGTTGATAGATAGGGGCAAGGTCATTTCAGGTACAGGGAAAGTCACAAATAGAGGTATTGAAGTATTACAAATGGGGATGCTGTGAGTAAATTTCATGAATCTATCAATATTCATCAAACAAAAGAGAATTGCATAGCAACAGAGGGTGTGTTTGTGGAATTGTTGGGAGATTGGCTAGGACAAAAGAGAACATGTGTGTAGCATGGTGGGCTATGGGGCCAGTTGAAGTTAGATGATGCAGGGCATTAAATGCCACATTAAAGATATTCAGGATATGACAAGGAATCAGTTGCATGGATGTGTGTGTGTGTATGGGTTGACAGATATAGATATATACATACACACATATATACACACATACATATATAGATGCATGTGTGTAAGGATGAACATAAATATACATATATGCATACATATAGAGACATGCGTACATGTATATTTGTATATGGATAGAAAGATATCTGTATATGCACATATATACATACATGTACATACATGTGTGTGTGTATGTTTGTATTTTAGCAGAGTAGTGACATGGTCAGAGCTGTCCTTTAAATAAATATATGTCTTATGGAAATATCCCAATTTCAAAATCTCACACTCAGAAATTTCTCTCTCAGACCACATAACTTCTCATCTTTCTACTTCTCTTTTCCCCCTTGACTTCTCCTTAACTTGTTCTTTGCCTCATTCTGACCTCTGGTTCTTTAATATTCCATCTATATTCCATGCCCATCAGATCAGAGTATAAACACAAGAATTCAGAGGAGGGAGAAATCTTTTTTTGCTGAGATAGGAATAGGGAGGGATTTGGCTAGCTTCATTAAACCTTCTTTAATAAATTAAAACTGCACCAAGACTTTTGAGTCATTCTATATTTTTTTCAAGGACTCCCCATATCACTGTTATGGGTACACCCTCCACCAATGCAGGTGGCAACCCCTGCATGCCTAATAAGCAATTCTGCTGCTGAGCACTAAAAGCCTTCATATCATGGTATAACCTGCCCTATTAGAAAATTGAAGGTGACTTCTCTGCCACATTCTCTCTCTTCTCTACTGGATCCTGTATTTTGGAATCCTTAGATCATCTTCAAGGTTCAACTCAAGGGACACCTCCTACAGAAGGCCTTTACTTGTGATACTCACAGTTGTTAGTACTCTACCCCCTCCCCCAAAAAATAATACCTGGCATTTACTTTTTCTTTAATTTCTATTTACTTATCTGAGCATGCATCATTCCCCTCTCCCACATCCATTAGAGGGTGAACTCCTAGGCAGTTTTAATTTTGTCTTTGTATCACCAGAATCTTTCATATGACAAATGTCTACTTAAATTGAATGAGGGCATATATTAGAAATTTAGAATAAGGTCTTTTATTACATATTCACTTAATTCATGAATAAAGCTGAAAAGAATAGAAAATTAAAAAGTTTAAAAGAAAGCACAGGAAGGGAAGTAAACACTCAGCTTACAAACAATTAATTAGATTGGGGTCCTTCTGACTTTTTTCCAGGTTAAGTATAGAATTTCTGGCACCTACAGGATGTGCCTAAAGTGGGCCCTGTGCCCAAATTAAAAATAAACAGAAAACTGCAGTGAGAAGAGCAAAGGCAATCTTTTCTCAAGTCCAACGAACTTGACCTGTTTAGATTTTGCCAGTTTGAGAAGAGAGTGGTACAATATTTTCCATTCACGTCCAAGGCAAAAAAAAAAAAAAAAAAATGAAGAGGAAATAGATGTATTCACTTGCCAAAGCCTGAAACTTTCAAAATTCTTCCACAATTCAACTTTGTCTAGCACTACAGTTTCTGCCAGGCGTGACAGACAAAGGGCTGGTCTCAGAGTCACAAAGAGCTGGCTTTAAGTCTCGCCTCTTACATGGAATAACTACAGGATATGGAAGACTTAGACTCTTGTCTGAGATGTTCCAGGCATCTACCCAAGGCTAAGTTACAGAGTAGTTTCAAATATGTATTGGGGAGGGGCATTTCCAAACCAAAGGGTTACCCACACCAATAAAATCATAGGCCCAGACCAAAGAAAGAAAGTAATGGGGTGCTGGACATAGGCTATATTAATATACACACACACACACACACACGTACATGTACATATACATATATACAGACATATATGCATATGGATATATATGTATATATGCACACATATATACATACATATGTGTATGTGTGTATATATGTATGTATATGTATGTATGTGTGTATATATGTATGTATGTGTATGTATGTATGTGTGTGTGTGTGTATATATATATATATATATATATATATATATATATGCCAATTTCTGCACTGAAGGAAGGTAAAGTGAATCAGTTTCCTAGCAAAACCAGACATAATTGAACTGACTCCAAGTGAGTAACTTTGGGATGTATCTAGATTACATGGTTCTAGCAGGCGATCACTTAAATATCTGTCCAGAGCAACTCCTAATGGGATCTGGTAATGAGGAATGTTCATATGACAATATTGGATGACTAATGTGTTATAAAAGCTGGGTTAACTGTCTCTTTTCTTATGTACATTGGAGATACTCTTCTTTCAGATTTTATCATGTAACTTAGTGATAAGAGTGACTGATGTAGGGACTAAAGATATTCAGAAAACAATGGAACCCTGTCTCACTTTCAAAAAAAATGGGAAAAAGTAATAAGCAAACCAAAGTTCTGTTTTTGAAGCCTATCTTCCTATTGATTTAAATTTAAAACCGGGGAATTCATTGGGGGATGGGGAAACCAGTCCCCAAGATAAAATAAAAACCACACTTAAGAATGCAACAGACTACTTAAATTGTAATATCAAAATTTACATAAGAAAATTGAAGCCTGGAGAAAGAATTGACTTAATTCAAGGTCACCCAGACAACTAGTGACCAAGCTGCAACTAGAATCCAGGTCTCCTGCCTCTTACTACATAATTAAAGGATAAAGGATTTTAGTTTTCTGATAAATCAAGAATGATATTTGTAATAAGGCACAAAATAAAATTAAAGAAATTAAATTCTTTGGGGACTAGATGAATATGATATTTATCATTAGCATTACTCATTTTTATTTAATACTTAAAGGTTTGCAAAAGCACTTTACATATCTTATTTCATTTGTTCTTCATAATTCCTATGGAAGACATTCTCTTATTACATTCATTTTACAAATGAGGGAACTGAAGTCTAGACAGATTAAGTGACTAGCCCTGGGTCACATAGCATCTAATTGAGGCAGGATTTCAATCTAGAACTTCTTGACTTCAGATCTGTCATTTCATCCATTCCAACACAATAGAAGAAAGCAATTTTGTTTTTTTTCTGTACCTGTCATTTCAGCAGTGGGTAGAAATTTCATAGTTAGAAGTTCCTTCCATTTATGAAAATCAGCAATTCATCCCTAATTTATAATTTGGGACACTGAGGTTAAGTGACTTGCCTATGCTTCTATGGCTAGTATGAGACGGGTCAGGGCTCTCTGATTTGATGATCATCCTCTATCCACGATAGAACTTCCAGTCATTTTTCAGTTGTGTCTGACTCTTCATGACCCCATTTGGGCTTTTCTTAACAAAGATACTAGAGTGGTTTGCCATTTTCTTCTCCAACTCATTTTATAGATGAAGAAACTGATGCAAATAGGGTTAAGTAACTTGCCTAGGGTCAGAGAGCTAGTAAGCATTCGAGGCCAGATTTGAACTGCTCAGTGCTCTGTGCACTATAGTACCACCTAGCTGCCATGGTAGTACATTGTCTCTCAATGCCTATTGGTAAAAGTTTGGGAATATCTGTGTTTCTATAAGTATGCTTGCCTTCCAATGGGATATACATATACAGTATCATTGTTTGATGTTTCATATAGTCAAGGTGCTATATTTTCTATAATCAGAAGAATAGAAGATATTCTCTAACTCTCCCGTCCTGAGCAGGAAGCTCTCAAATTTAACTAAACCTTGCATGCTTACATGTATGCATGCTGCAAATCAAGCCATAGATTTAATGCTCAAGAGGCTTTGACTCTCCTTCTTCATGTCTGATCAGGATGACAATGTTAAAAAAAAAGGAGAAAAATCTCACCAAATCCAGGACAAATAAGATCACCACCCTCAGAATGTTTCATTGAGAGTCTAAAAACCAAACTCAGCAAAGCAGTGAGCAGAAGTGAATGCATGATCCTAGAGTATTCCATTTTACCACAGACATGTGGAAAGTCAGCAACAAGTTCCTTCTTGATAAATCCCACATCGTGACACTTGGATGGAGGAGCCATGAGTTTGAATCCCAGCTGTGCCAAATACAAGTTAGATGTTAAGACCTTGGTTGAATCATTCCATCTCCTCATCAGTACAGCTATGATAATAATACCTACACTTTTTTTTTTCTGAGGCATTGGAGTTAAGTGACTTGCCCAGAGTCATAAAGCTAGTGAGTGTCTTAGGCTGGATTTGAACTCAAGTCCTCCTGACTGCAGGGCACCATCTAGCTGCCCCCTATACCTCCACTTCTTACTCCACAGTGCTATTGTTAAGAAAATCAATCTGTGAATTTGAAAATGCAGCATTAAAACCAATCTACTTGAGGTAAATGTCACCTTCAAGCATACTTGGCTGGTGCATCTTCCTTGAAATCTCCTGCTTTGGGTTTTGAGATGTTTCTAGGTTCTCCTTTTATATCTTTAAACTCCTTCTTCTCTACTTTCTCCTAGAAGACTCTTTTTCCCACTCCATAAACATGGATGCCCACTAATATTTTGTCATTGGCTCTTTGCTCTTCATTATCCTCTCTTCCTGTAGGTAAACTAACTGTTTCAGTTATTATGAAAAGACTGATGACTCCGAGATCCTATAACTTTCAAACCCATTAAGGACAATTTCTAACTTCATTAAGGAAATTTCCATTTGGATTTTCCATTGTCATCTCAATCTCAATATGCCCCAAACTCAAGCTTTCTTACCTAATCAAACCAACCCATTGCTGCTGTCAAATTCTCCACTCATGTCAATGGGAACAACATTGTTGAACTAGAGCAGAAACTTGCATTCATTTTTGACTCTCACTTTCATTTCTTCTGTTTATCATGTGGGATGTGAGGGCTTGCCAAGCCCTTTTCAAGGTTGCTCATCCACCTTTGGTGCCCACCAGTCACTCAGTTATTACCTGTGGCTCCAAAAAGCTGCAGCATGTGCAGTGGCCACACCCTGGTAAACTGTCTCGGCAGACAGGTTAAACCAGGTTAAGGGTAACCAACAGGCCATAAACCTGTCGGTGAACTAGGGATTGTCTGTTCCAAGCAGATGAGACTTCCCTGGTGGAATGAGGAGATGAGAACAATTTGATTCAACAACCACGAAGGCAACTGAAGCTGGTGCTTCGGAGCACTTAGAGCTCGGTCAGAAATTTGAGATGGCAAGGTAATCCACCATATCCTGGGCCATCACCAGTTGTCCTAACTTTTGTCTTGCCACTCGACTTTAATGACTCTGGAACAGAGAGTGAGGCTGATGACTTTGTGCAATTCTGCCTCACTTAAATCCAATTCATGAACAAGACAAAACATTACCCTATGATGACATTGGCCCTCTTTGAAAATGAAGGACAGGAAAAAAAAAGTTAAAAAAAAAAGAAAGAAAAAGAAAATGAAGGACGGGGGGTAGCTAGGTGGCGCAACGGATAGAGCACCGGCCCTGGATTCAGGAGGATGTGAGTTCAAATCCGGCCTCAGACACATAACACTTACTAGCTGTGTGACCCTGGGCAAGTCACTTAACCCCATTGCCTAGCTAAAAAACAAAACAAAACAAAAAAAAACAAGAAGAAAATGAAGGACAAACAACATGTTCATCATGTAATCAAGTCTAGTTAATCAGTCCCATTCTTGTACAACTATCTCCTGGATTAAATTCAATCCAAAAACATTTATTAAGGGCTTATTATATGTGAAGAGGTGAGAGGCAATGTGGTAAAGTGGTACAGACTGGCCTTGGAGTCCTGAGGACATGGGTTTAAAAGTGTTCTTTCTAATACTCAAGATAACTGAACTTAATTTATCACTTAACTTCTCAATAAAGCCAGGATTTCTTTTAGACAATTACACCCCTACTCTTCCCAACATACTGATGCAATCACAGATCTTAAAGACAGAAACAGACACAGGCACAGACAAACACACACACCCACCCACGCACACATACACATACACACACAGAGCAGAAATTGCAAATAGGCATATTTAGCTTGATGTAAAAAAAAAAAAATCTCTAAATAGTTAAGAGTGGTCCAAAAATTCACTTGACAGGAATATTATAGAAGAGATTCCTCTTCTGGTACAAATTAGGCTAAATGTTGTCTGATGTACCTTGCAGAACTAATATTCTATTATTCTGTGAAATATTGTCCATTTAGCAAAGTCCATTTCAAATACAATCTCTTGTAGGAATCCTTTTCAAACCACAATGATACTTTCTTGCTCGTCTCACAATTTTTTAAAAGTTATCTTATATTGTTCCTGAATAATTTTACAAGTCTTAGTCTCATCTCCTTTGACAGACTGTAAGCTCCTTGAGGGTAAAAATAATGTCATGGCCTTTTTTTTGCATATCCGTAGTGCTGGAAAAATAATGGGTGGTTAAGCAATAATTTTAATTGAGATCAACTGAAAGCCAAAGGCAGGTCTCAGAAGATTCAAATGACAAAAACTAGAGGGTTATTTCCTTAGCTATACTGAGAGTAGCAAGGAAGGCATCATTTCTCTTGGTTATATTTCTTTTATTTTAAGGATTAATTTGTGAACTGGACAAGAGATGTATTATTAATACCTTGGATTTGATGCATGAAATATATAGATCAAGAGGCCAGCATGTTCCAAAGGAACACACAGTGTAAGGTCTTTCAATGTGAAAACTTCCTGGGATAGTAGAGAAACCACTAAAAAGTTATCTCAGAATCAATTTCCCCACTGGCTTGTTTTATACGACGTGAGTCAGAGAGGAAATTGAGGGTACTTTCACTCCTAGGATGAGAGCAAAGCTGGGATATTCTATACAAAAGAATAAGGCTAATCAAATTCCACTTGGATTTTGAGTAGCAGGGGTCATTTATTTAAATGTACTGGGGAACAGATGAAAATGGACTTTTTTTCTGAGTGCAAATAATTCTGTATGTCCCTTACAAAAATGCTTTTCTTGGTACCCAATGTCATCTCCAAATGATTCACACAAATCTACCCGCAGAGGAAAAGAGCAAATGCAAATCCTAATCTTGAATTTGCTACACAATCTTTAGTTTATGAAATATTTAATAGCCAAAATGGTCTAACATTTTATTTTTGTCTTATTGGCTAAAAGCAATCTTGCAATTTAGGAGTCCTTTTACCCCTAAGAAGGATGAATGGAATAAAGATAAGTATCATAAATTCCTAGTTGAATATAACATGAATGCCATGATAAGATTGATTAAACGCTATAATCCTCTGGCAATGCATAGACGTCATCAATAAAAATGGAGTTATTCACTTCATATTTGCAAAGAACAGAAGTACAGTTAAAGCCAAACAATGCCAAAATATTTAAATGAGAAATGAAAAAAAAATCGTTCTGTCTTCCACATGGTTGGTCTACCCTCTGTCATTTCCTACAGAAAGCCTTTCATAATGATTCTCTTAGTTATTAATGTTTTGCCCCTAATCCTTAAATGTATAAACATATTTGTTTCCATGTTATATTTCCCCAGCAGAATGTATTCCTCCTGAGGGCAGGGACTATTTTGAGAGAGACTATTTTGGGAGGGTGTTGTTTTTTCTCTATTGCCAGTGTACTGTGTGGTATCCATAATGTAGTAAGGACTTAATTTTTTTTTAAATTGGATTGGATTGGATATTGCCAAACACCTTCATAACCAAACCCAAATGACTGACCAAAGGATTTTATTTTTCATTTGTATTATTTAGTGTTATGTAGACGCAGTCTTGGGCTCAATTCACTTTTTGACCTAAGAGGCAAGAGTAGGTAGATGGATAAATATCAAATTTCTCCATACTTCCTGGTTATCTTATGTTTTTCCCCTCTGAATAGCAGTTTTCTAAAGAAAAAATTACAATAGTTGTCAAATCTTGTCTTCCTTATCTTATTCCTTCTCAAAAGAATAACTTTTTCAAAACCCATCACTCGGCAGAGGGAAAAAAAAAAGAAAGAGGGGTTTGCAAAGTGACCTCACGTCTTTTCCCACATTGCTGAGGTGTGTTTTCTTTCTGATTCAGATGAATGCGTGGCACTGAATTCAATGGAAAATAAAATTAATCCTACTTATATACTATAAAAATCCAAAACACTATTTCCATTGGGAAATAGAGGGAACATATAGTCTGAAAAGACGGGTTTGAGAAGCAGAAAACACTTTGGTACCGATTTGTCATCTAGTTGTGAGTACTGAAAAGAGAAGGTGAAGCCATATTCAGGAAAAAACCTGCAAACCCACGTGTTTCCCCATAATTTGACAATTATTAATAATGACTGAAAACTACTGACAAAAAAAGAAACCCTGAAAATGAAAAAAACAAATCGGAATAACAAATTTAAAGTCACAAGTACCTAAATTTATTAGTGACTCATTCCCATGGAACAAAAGGCTGAGGAAGTATTAGAATGAGCTAAGACAAAAACTTCTCTTCCTCCTAATTCTTCCTTCAAAAGCTCAAGAACCAGACATGGATTTAATATTAAGAATTGCTTTGTTATAAGATGGAGAAATGTTTCTCTTTCTCATCCCCTCCATTATCAGATTTGGTTGCTAGCATTGATTAATGATAAAAGTGCCAAACCTCAATTAAACTTTGTACTGTATATTGCATAGAGATATAGCCTTAAAGTTTTATTTTTCATCAGCATCTTTAAACATCAATATATTTTCTGGCTAGTGTACATATTATTCTCACTTCCTTGTAATAACCATATATACTGATGGTCCTTGTACTGTATACATAATTCAGAATAAGACTCATCTATAGAAACCCAGACTTCCAATGGTTCTTTATTATTATTCTCCATCATATTTCACATACACCTTTCCTTTGCCACTTGTAGAAGATCTGTTTGAGGTGACTTGTCATAATTTCCTCCTAAGACGCTACGGTTTCATGCAAACTCTTGTTCTTCTTTCCAATACTTTTTAGAAACTGTTTAAAGTCGATTAAACAATGTCAGATCTTTAAAAAAAATAAGCGAAACCATTTTTAGTCTTTCAAGAAGATTTCTATGTACCACAGGGGGAAAAAAATGAGCATTGCCAGCAGTTCTGAGAACATAAGCAAGATGCAATTTGATAAATAGCCTTCCGTAATCTAAAGCCAGGACTGTGCAAAAGCATGCTATCAGCACTTTCATCAAAGACACTATTGACTTGTTTTCTATCTGATTTTATCATGCCCTTTTCATTTTATTTACTCAGTCAACGAAGCGCAGGTGTGGGGAGAGGCAAGGTTTCTTACCACTTTGGTGAGCTGTGACGTCATCTGCCAGTGAAGGATCCTGTTCGCCTTCTTTGGTGCTGCTGCTGCCGCCACCATTGGTAACACTGTCGCTGCTGCCACCGCCACCGCTGCCGCTGCCATCGATACCACCATCTTTTTCAAGTAATTGATCCACCATGGCAATGATGCAGTTGAGGCTCTTTCCCACATTGGCCCACACCCTATCCTGAAAAGAACATCAGCATCACTACACATTATCTTTGTAATAATAGGAGAAGAAAAACTTGATGAATCCATTCTAAGTAAATGTGTTAGTGAAGGGTTGTAGAGATACAAAGACTGGAGAAGGGCGAACAATGGCTTATTTAAAGAGCCTCCACCTATAGGAAGCTGGATGCTACAATAATTAGAGCCATGGGCCTGGAGTCAGGAAGACCTAAGTTCCAATCTGGCTTCAGACACTTAATAATATCTGGGTGACCCTGGGCGTTGCTGGGCATTGTCTTGACTTTTCTCATGTGTGAAATGGAAATGATAACAGTAGCTACCTTCCAGGGTTGTTATGAGGGTCAAATAAAATAATATTTGTGAAGTGCTTTGTAAACCTTAAGGTACTATATAAATATTAGTTATTAGTAGCTATTACTATTATTACTCTTAGATTTCAAAGAAAAACAAAAATACTTTTATTTTAAATTTATTATCTCTCAATGTGCAGTTCTGTCAATAATCTCAAGATGCTACTGGCTCATATTATTATCACTCTTCTCTTAGCAATATAGTATGGCTGCATATCATAGGACACCATCATTTCAGAAGAACAGAAATAGGAGACGTCCTAAAGACCAGTGAAGATTAATGGTAGGTAGGCTGCAGCATATTGCCAAGGGTGACTTGTGTGAGAGTAATGGCGCAAAGTTATCATCAGGGATGATTAGAAAAGGAAGTGGGCTGCACAGATATAAAAAGTGAGGAATAACGGACAGCCTGGGGGCCACACTGGTGGCGATGAACTATCAAAAACAAAAACAAAACAAGCAAACAAAAACAACAGAGGAAGTCCTCCAGCTTGTTGGGGAGATTTCTTCCTTTACAGAAGGACAAGGAGAACTGTGCAGGATGAGAAGGAGTGGGTAAATTACAATTAGCACGGGTGGACAGAGTGATTGATGGATGTATCAAAGTATGGCTCAATCATGTGATGCATCACTTTTTCCTCTGGAATAAAAAAGTGATGAGATACTGGAGATTTTTCATCTTTTTAATACATTAAAGATTGTATAGAATTATAGCCCTACAGCACTGACAAATTTCACTCTTTTCTTCAGCCAGAAATCTCTCGCTAGGACTGAGCTCTACGGTGCACCTGGTTAAACCAGGTAAAAATCACTTGGTTTTTCGCCACTATCAACCCTCCTCTCTGAACTAGGTTTCACCCCGATAACAACATAAAGGTTTAGGATTTGAAGAATATTTGCCTCACAATGATGCTGTGAGGTAGGAAGTTCAAGAATGATTCCCATTTTACAGATGAGGAAAGTGAAGTTGAGCAAGGTTGAGTGCCTCACCCAATTGTTTAGTTGCAGAGCTCGGATTTGAACTCTGGATTTGAACTGCAGATCCAGTACTTTTTCCACTAGACACTGCCTTATTCCAATTTTCCCTGTAGAGCAGTGCCTATAGGCACTTCCTTTCTCCCTTATCCCACTCCTAGAAAATAGTACAACTACACCTTCTTCTAGGTGTCCTGGAGGGTCTTAATGCTAAGCATTACAGAGACCTATACATCTGGGGAAGGAGGTATGTCATCAATCAAAGGAAAAAATAGTAAGTTGTAGAATTTTAGTAGTTGAAACTGATCCCATAGGGAAATGCAGGACTTCTTTAGTTTTCTTGGATTCTCCTTTTTCCTGTTTGGAAAAAAAAAATCAGTCTTCCCCTACTTTAAATCCTTGGAGGCATTGGGCCCAATCCTTTGATCTAGAGAGACTGTTAGGCCTTTTTATAGCTCTTTAGCTCTCCTAAGATCGAATCCCCTAAATGTTAGCACCATTCTCTGTTCTCCCTTCTCACCCTGATCCCTGGCCCTAGATGCTCTAAACTGACTTTCAACATTTGAGGAAATTACAGTCACCTTCCTCTCTCTTTATTCTCTGGTTGATTTTAGAGAGAAACCTTGCTCCTTGGGCAATATATTGCTTTCCTTGTCTGGTCTCTAAGGCCTTTCCCCCTTAAATTCTTCAAAATTTTGACGGTCCATTCTCAGAATCTCTTTCTCTTTGACCCATCCACTTGGTCCTTATCAGTTTGCCTATGGCAAGTTTCCTATCTCCACTTTAACAGTTGTCTCTGACTTGAGTGGTAAAGTTATATCCTATATTTATTGCCCTTGGCTGGCATGAGGGGGTTCCCTTTTTTCTAAATGCCATGTGCCATGGCACTCTGAGCTTAGAAGGCCCACGCTCTCCTACTCTTGCGCCTTGAAAGTCTCCTATCAGGATGATTTCTCCCTCTCATTCTGAGCCTGTGATTCTTCTTCAGCAGAAATGATGAACAATGGAAATTTATTCTTGATGTACATTTGTTCTCACTACCTCACTGCCCTCAGATTGCTGAGTAATAGCTCTGTCCCCCTCCCCTGGGTATCAGGTTTCACAAAAAGACAATTATTTAAACATATAGCAAAAACAAAACAAAAAAACAGAATATTCTCTTGGCACCAGTTCAAATAAGACCTAGGCCGAAACAGTCTGATATTGTGGAAGGAATATTAGATTTGCAGTTAAAGATGTAGGTTAGAATTCTGGCTTTTACTTTAATACATATGTATACTGGAACAATTCACTGAACACATCTGAGCCTTAGTATCCTCATCTGTAAAATGACGGGGGCTGGATCATTTAAGTCTCTCATCTCAGATCTCCTCCATCTTGAAAATGTTACATACAAAAACTATTATATTCAACATAGTCTAGTCATTCTAAGATGATTTATCTGTTAATTAGGAAGACCACAAAAAAATGAGTTATCTCAGACACTAGTAACCTCAACATGTGTGGAAGATGGTGGCCATCTGGTTTCTGTCACCAATCCAGCTGTTGGTTATTGGAGAAAAGACTCCAGTATTTGTAGTCAGAGACCTTGAGCAGCACGGTATAGTAGGAAGAATGTTGGGTTTGAATATTGGCTCTGCCACTTATGATCCATATGACCTTATAAATCACTTAAACAAGCTGTGCCTCAGTTTCATTATATGTAAAATGAAGCATTTAGATTCAATGGCCTCTAAGGTTGCTTCCAGTTGTATAACTATGATCCCATCATAACTAATTTTAGGCAAGTCATTAAACATGCCTGGGTCTTGGTTTCTTCACCTCTAAAATAAGGGGGTTGAGTTAGGTAATTTTAAGTTCCCTTCTAGGTGAATATTCAGTGAGCCATACCAAAAATGAATCTTCACCTTCTCATACTTCTAGTTTAATATTAATATTTTATAATATCCCATAAATGGACCCTCTCTTATCCTATACTTAGGTCTTGGTAGTGTTTAATTGGTTCCTGATGCTCTTCCTCCAACTTGAGGGGTATAGCAGGATTTGGGGAGAAAAAAAAAGCCCAGGTACAGGAATGAAGGTACTGAACTGTATCCCGCATTTATGCTATACTTTGCCTGGTGCAAGAACCAAAGATAATCAAAGTTGCCACCATCTCCATGAAACGGGGAGAGCAATAATTGTACAGCTTACCCCACAGAGTTGTCTTCAAAAAAGCACACATTGAAGCTTAATTTGCTACAATACCAGTGAGCTATCATTCTTATTATTTTTATATGATACCCCGTCAGCTCATAAATTAGGCTCTTGGAATTAGGTACTTTTGGAGATAATTATTTCAAGCATCGAGAAAATTTGATGTGATAAAGTCCTCCATTCAAAAGCAACTGAGTTTGACATGCCTGAAAGTAATGCACCACCTCAACCACCTAATTGATATGCAGATTAACTCTGGTTGCTTCTGTATACTTTTCAGGGGTGGGAGGGTGATTTTATCTGTATGGGGAACTTCTAAGATCTAAAGACCCTCCACTGTTACATGACTTCTCATCTGTAACTTATAAAGAGTTGCCCGGATAAGGAACTTGACCATGGAGACACTATCATTGTCTATCTGAAGAAGGACCCGGACCCATGTCTTCTTGACCCCAAGATCAACGCTCTATCTCCTTTACCACTGTACTCCTCATTTCTGCACAGTCTAATTTCCGAACATCAGAGCTTATCTGATTCAACCCCTTCTTTTAAAAATGAAATTAAGACCTAGTGACTTGCCTAGGTTACCACCCAGCTAGCAGAACTGGAATTTGAAACCAAATCCTCTGAATTCCAAATCTAGAATCTTATTTTCCATGCACTACACTGAAACTGGTTTAAGGGACCAAAAAAAAAAAAAAATTAGGACAGACTAATTAAATTTAATCATTAACTAGACATTTGGAAAATAACCATTTGCTTTGCCTTAATTGAGCTGCCAATCTCCCCAAACAGTATGGATGTGCAGGCATAGCCCTGCAGCCCTGAGACAACCAAATCCAATTTTTACTAGATGTTTAAATTGATGTCAAGCTTGCATCTTACCAGGGCTGTCAGTACTGTTCTACTACAAGGTTGCAGTGTGCTGTTAGTCACAAATAATTATTTTTTTTTACTTACATGCAACCTTTCTCCCAAAAGGAATGGCAGCAATTGCTTTCCCTGGCAAATCCATATAACCCATGCGATTCAGGGCCTACTTACAGCATCCAGGGCTAAGTCCCGGCTTCTGGCCTGTTGAAGTGATGAAGCATCTTGTACCCACAAGGAGGAAGGCGAGCAAACGGGCATATCCACTCCAGTTGGAAATGCAAGGGGGGATGATGTAAACCTAGTGTTCTATCATTAGTCATGTCGGGATTCAGTGACTTGAGGCCATAACACAACCAGCTTAATCACTTCTACCCTGAATATGCCTGAGTGAGTAGCATCAGCTAATTCTTTAGGCTATTAAATTGAGAGATGAAGCAATTACCTAGATTATTCTATTCTGTTCTATTCTGATTCTTCCTTCATCCCAGGATGAGAATTACGAGCCACTGAATGAGACCTTGGGTTCTCCAGTTTCTATTTCTGTCTGAACAACGACACTACTGGGTTTATCAGATCAAATTTTCCCAGGCAGATATTTTTGGTCCTGTGGATTATAGGATCATGAATTGAGAATGGGAAGGGAATTTAGAGTTCATTACGTATAATCCATTTATCTTAAGGAGACACTGAGGCATAGTAAAGAAATGTTAAGCTTCCTATGGCTAAGTCTGTAGTGCATAGAGGGGATAGACTCAGGAAGACCTGAGTTCAAATCCATCCTCAAATGCTTGCTAGCTATGTGACCCTGTTCAAGTTGCTTAACCTCTGTCTGCTTCAGTTTCTTCATCTGTAAAATAGGGATAATAATAGACCCTACTTCCTAGGGTGACTGAGAGGACACAATGAGATATGTGTAGAGTGTTTTACAAACACTACGTAAATGCTAGCTGTTGTTGTTATTGTTGCCCAGGACCCCAAAATAATGTCTGAGGCAGGATTTGAACTGACTCCAAGTCTAGTGGCTATCTACCACTCCATGCTGTCTCTTGTGGGATATATTTTGTAAGTTCAATGTCCTGTCTATGGCCAGTTATTCTTGCTATGGGACCTACCCAGCTTCTCTTCACAATCTACACTGCCTTTAATACATCTACCATCTCTGGCTTCTAAAGTCCTTAATTTTTTCCCCCACAAAAGTAGTTTCAATATTATCTCTGTTTGAGCCAGATATAATTAAATGGGCCATAGCAATAGAACTGCAAGGGGCTTCAGAGACCATCTGATCCCTTCCTTTTATGGATGAGAATAATAATGACCAGGCATGGTAAATGGGGTTGTTTAAAGTCACATAGGCAATAAGTGAGGGAGCTGAGTCAGTGGATTCTCCTCTGATTCCATGTCAATGAATCTGTGAACTCATCAATGTGGATAATCCCTCTACCAGTTCAGAGTGCAATCTATCCATTAGTGAACATGATTGGCAAGCATATCTTTCCCTTATCACTCACTCACTCATTCACTTACTTACTCACTCATTTATTTATGCTACATTTGAACAGGAGGAGGAAAGAGGGATGGATTAACTTTGGAAAACTGGACATGACCCCCAACATTTTCCACAATGCATTGTAAATGTAAAAAATAATATTCATTCTGGGGTTGTTTTGTGGCTATGAGTCATGTAATATGATGGTTTCTTTAGAATTTAAGGTTGGGGTCACAAGAAGGATAATAGAAAGATGGATGAGGGGGTGAGTAGGCTATATAGCATTACCAGGGATGAGTTACATGGGAAAAAATGGAGTAAAAAATGTCATCAGAGAGATGTCTGACCAGAAATAAGCTGGTCATGTAACGATATCCAAAGACAACAAATGGACTACACACAAGCTCTACCAGGAACTACAGTGATGTAGAGAAAGGCCTCTGGGACAATGGATGGACAACCTGTGCAGGATTTACAGGAGTATGTGGACAACAGCAGTATAGCATGAGAAGGTTGTGCTTTACACCACTGGAGGGAGTGAATGAACTCACAGATCCACGGAGGCATCAACACAAGCGCTGGTTTGGACTTCTGTTCCAACTTGTCAATAAATGTGACTTCACACAAATAGTTAATTCTGAAAAGGCTCTCTGCCAATCTGAATTGTTTTAACTCTGTTGCATATTGGATGTCTACACCACTTTCCCCCCCCCCCCCCACACACACACTCTACGCTACAACCATATCTTCCTTCCTGCTATTTTCTACTCATTATAGTCCATTCTCCTTTCTCTGCACCTTTGCACTGAGGGTGTCTCATTCCTGGAATGCACTCCCTCACCAGCACCTTGCGGAATCCTTAACTTTCTTTAAGACTAGGTTCAAGAACTATATTCTCAATAAACCTTTATTTCTTCCTTCTCTAAACTATTTCATCTCTATTTTGCATAAATTCTGAATATACTTACATATGTACATCCCAATAGAACGTAAGTCTGAGAGCACGGACTCCTTCATTGTTGTCTTTGGATCTGCAGTGCCTAGCATAGTGTCTCGCACATACTAGGAGCTTAATAAATACTTGTTGATGGATGAATTGATTTGTTTTTATTTTTGTGAAGTTATTTGCTGCTTGCTACATCAAATGTCTTCCAATCTGTTTGGTGATCTCATCAGCCTCGATTATTATCCTTATACATAGATCTATGTATCTATCCTGACCTCTTTGCTGGGCCCCAATTTTGCATCACTAACTGCCTCTGGACTTCTTAAGTGGTTGTTCTGTAGGCATGTCACTTGGTGCTCCCATCATGACCCCAGGGTTCCATTGTCATTGCTAGGCAGATGATTCCCAACTCTATATATTCAGCCCTAGTCTTTCACTTGAACTATAGGTCTGCATCATCAATTGGCTTTTGGACATCCTGAACTAAGTGTCCCACAGGAATCTCAAGCCTGACATGTCCACATAGAATTCATCTTTCCTCCAAAACTCTTCCCTCCTCTGAAGTTCCCAGTACGGTACAGGGCATCAACATCCTCCCCAGTCACCCAGTCTCAAAACTTTGATGTTATCTACTATTCCCCACTCACACTCATCCCACCAATGCAATCTATTGTCACCTCTTGCCATCTCTACCTTCACAATATCTCTCACATATGTTCTCTTCTGTGCATTCGCACAACTCCTGTCTAGATACAGACCCTCATCACCTCACTCTTGGACCATGGTAACAGACTTATGATTGGTTTCCCTGCCTCATATGGCTCCCCACTCAAATCACCCTCTGCTCAGTTGTTTTCCTCAAGTACAGTTCTGACTATGTCACTTTACTCAATAATCTCTAGTGACTCCTTCCTACCTCTAAGATCAAATAAAAAATCGTCTCGCTTTTAAAACCCTTCACATCCTGGCCCTTTCCTGCTTTTCCAGTTTCCTCGTACTTTTCTGTTTGTGTACTCTGTGATCTAATGACAATTTTTTCCGTGCTATTCTTCACATACAACACTCCATGATTCTGTGCACTTCAATGGCTCTCCTCCATCCCTGGAATGCTTCTCCCCACCCTCACTTTGGCTTTCTGTATTCCCGGGATCCCTTCAAGACTCAGCTCAAATCTGACCTTCTGTAGGAGACCTTTCCTGGTTCTCCTCTCTTCCTCCTCCCCACCAAAGACTGATGCCTTTTCCTCTGAGATGACTGCCCATCTATTCAGTAGACAGCCTGCAAGTGCCTAGTCATCAATATGTTGTCTCCTCCATCAGCATATGAACTCCTTAAGAGCAGACACTATTTTTGCCCTTTTTTGAATCTCCAATATTTCTTAGGCTGCAACTTTTAATAAAGACTTATTGATTAACTGATTGAAGAACATATTCAAGCTATAACATGCAGTGGTAAGGCTTGTGAATGGCCTATTGAGCCCTTTGGCCACTTTCATATCTTAATCCAACATACTTTTTGCTCTCTTTCTCTGTTTACCTTTGCTATGAAGCCTCCACCATAAAAAAGGAATATTTAAGTTCAGTTTAGAAGATCTCATTAAGTTCTTCAGAGAATTTCCCTGATTCTTTTTCCTCAGTGTCAGATGTTGGTAAATGTGCTGTCATTTCCCCTCTGATCATCTATTTTCTTGGGCTCATAAAGAGCATTGTAAATGACCCATTTATTGATAATGTCTCATTTATTGATATTTATTGTTTTTTTTTTCTATGCATGATGAAACCAAGTTTGCGAAATCTTTTATCTGTTTTCCAGGGGCGACTAGTGGGTTGGTGTGTGTGTGTGTGTGTGTGTGTGTGTGTGTGTGTGTCTATGTGTGTGTGTGTGTGTCTGTGTGTGGTGTGTGTGTGTGTGTGAGAGAGAGAGACAGAGACAAAGAGAGACAGAGAAAGGCAGAGAGACAAAGAGACAGAGAGAGATAGAAACAAAACCAGATAGAAATAGACAGAGAAACAGGATTGAGAGGTAGAGAGAGAGATAGAGATACAGCAATAAAGACAGACACACACACAGTCTGAAAGACAGAGACAGAAACAAAGAGTGAGAGACAGAGGGACAGAGAATCAGAGAGAGGCAGAGTCAGAGGGAAGAGAGAGAGAAGAGACAGACTAAATGAGACAGGGAGAAGAAGAGAGGGGAAAGGAGACAAGGAAAGAGAAGACAGAGGGGAAGGAAGGCGAGGGAGATAGAGAGAGACAAAGAGGCTAGGAGGAGAGGGGAGGGGAGGGGAGGGAGAGAAGGGAAGATAGAATGAGAGGAAAGGAGACAGAGAGAGGCTTCTATTTAAATGCAGCATCTATTTTAGAGATCATACCAACATGAATGTGATTCCATTCCTCTAATAGCATAAAACTCCACTGGCTTTTTATCAAGGATCTCACATGGAGAGGACCAACAGTTATACTAAAGTTTTCAGGCAGTCTAAAACTTGTGTGGTTTTCTGACCTCCTTTTTCAGTGCCAACTCTTCTACTTTAACTACAAATGGCAATCTCACAGAACTGAGTGTTAATTTGTACTTCTGTTCCTATTCGTGGGTCACCAGAACAAATAATTTATCAGGTAATGGCTAACCATGTGGTGGAGATCTATTTCCTAAAGAAGCTAGGCCTCAGAAAGAGTATACTTTTATCTATCTATAATAATATACTTGAAGCTTTTCCAGTTGGTAGAAATGGAAAGAACTTGCATTCTGTTGGCATAAATTTAAATTCCATCTCAGACACTTATTCACTCTATGATTCTGGGCAAGTCATTTAATTTACTCTTTTGGCCTCAGGTTCCTCTTCTGTAAAATGGGAATAATCAATCACTTGTAACTCACAGGCATGGATTAATAAAGGATGAATTGAGACAACATGTACAGAGCTTCGTCAACCTTAAAGCACTATAGAAAAGCTGGTTAATATGAACTGTGAAAACTCTAGGGTTCCACCCCATATCAAGTGAGTGAAGTGCTCACTGAAAGGATGCTGGGCTCCTCACTGTCCCATAAACATGTCACTTTCATTCCAACCTTTCTATGGTAGAACTTTTATGGAAGGTATTTAGGAATAACCTAGATAGATTTCAAATGCATAACTTGTGGCCCAGTTTAACTTTGGTTATTTCACAGCATAAACACAGATTTGGAAAGAAAACAAAGAGAACCGATTAAATTCAGTTTCATCTGTTGGCAAAAGGACAAAACAACCAAATATCAACATCCACTTCTTTCTATGAAGAACAAATAGAATTTTTCCTGAGTTGTCCTGATTGAGTTTCTACAACACACAAATACTCAACTGTTAAAAATATATATGCTGTCCATGTTCAATTCAATTCAATTCAATTCAATTCAATACTTGTTGGATTGTTTAGTGATTAACTATTTTACAATTTATTCTAGGTGTCAGATACTGTACTAGGACCTGAGATAAATAAAAACAGTCCCTTCCCTCAAGAAACTTACATTCACCTGAGAGGAAACATCATGTAGTCCAGTGAGTAAATTTAAAATGCATCTGTAATAAATACATACTTAGGGGCAACTGGGTGGAACAGTAGATAGAGCACCAGCCCTGGAGTCAGGAGGACTTGAGTTCAAATCCGGCCTCAGACCAAACACTTACTAGCTATGTGACCCCGGGCAAGTCTCTTAACCCCATCGCCTAGCCAAAAAAATAATACATAATTAGTTTGGAGGGGTGAGGAGCACTAACAACTGGGGAGGGGGGCAGAGATCGAGACAGGCTTCTTGTAGGAGATAGCTCTTGAGCTGAAATGTTGACAACATATTTTTATTTTGCTCAAAAGTTTCAACAATATGACTTCTTATTCTTCCCTTTGACCAGGAAGAAAAGTCATGAAGTGCTTACTCTTCCAAGATCAGAGTTTAAGGAAATAATTCAGAATCTCTACTTGCATAGCACACTTCGTGATTTCCAAGTTTTGTGTCCCCTTGTGCAGTAGAAATTTCAGTTGCAGAGTTACATCTTTGGCTGGAGTAGAGGGCTTTGTTGGCCTGAACATCACAGTAAGGCTTATTTGTTATCTAAAATCAACCATCACATTTTAAAGGTGTATCTGGTAAATACCTGAAAAATACTGGAAGAGGGTATAGTATGGGAAGCCTTCTAACTTCTCAAAAGAGAAAGATTTTTACTGGGAGAGAGTAGTATATCCCATCAAGGGCAAGAGGGACAAGGGATACAGAAAACTTTTCTGCAGGAGGCAAATTATGAATGTAATTATTTATATAATTATGAATAATTGAATATTTAACATATGTAAACTCAAAAGCAGATCAGAAACAGCTCACTGAGACCCTTGGCAGTTTGCCTAAAGGGCTTAGGAAAACCCTGAGGCAGACTTAAAGGTTCTGTTCAGTCTTTACCAGATGAAGCCTGCCAGTGGAGGGAAGGCTGAGAAAAGGAATCTCTGGAAATCTCTGTATGCCAAGAGCCCTTTGGTTTCATAATCTGCATTCAGGTAAGAATGGAATGTCCAGATGGGTAACACCAGAGCCAGAAGTGTAGGATGGATAATAGGTATCAGAATATGAGACCAAGGACAGGGCTGGGTTATTTTATCATTTATTCCAGATAAAGAAATGTATCTGAAACCAGAAGGTCAGTCTACCTGGGAAATGGATGGACAGATCAGCAGCATGGTACCAACTGCCAAAAATCCAAACCAAGTCTGAGTATCTGTCTAAATAAGGTAACTGACAGAAGTCTAAGTGACATATGGTTGGTAGGGGTCAGGACATGAAGATGGATAGTGTTGGGGAAGTCTAGTAGCTGGTAGTAGGGGTCCAGCTCCAGACAGATACTGGAGTTTAAGGAGTAGAAAACCCATTTCAATTGGATTAGTACAAGTGAAAGATTCAGTCACACAAAAAAAATAATAATGTAGGAACTCAGTGTTGGGAAATTTGAGTTCCATGTTTGAAGCAATGTCAACAACAACTGACTTAATGCTGAGACAGTGAATTACAGACAAAGGGCTCTAGATGAATCTTTCTTTGTCTTAGAGACTGCAGCAGGGCTAAACACATAGGCAGAATTGTAACTAGGAATCCCAGCACCTTGGTCAAAATTAGTTTAGGAAAGGGGGGTAGAGTGTGCAGCATACCATAAACAGTCCAATCTGTACCCCCAGGAGAGCTAAAAAGGGGAGCAAGGTGGGTCCCCGAAGAGACAGTACAATAGAATGTGAGCTCTCTGAAGGCAGGGACCATAGTATATGCTTAGTAAATGCCTGCTGACTGACTTCATCTGCAGCACTTCAGGGCAAAGAGACAGCCTATCCCTCTCCACTCATTCTCTGATTTCTGATGCTAGAAACCCTTCACTCTGACCAGATGGTAGTGCCTTGGACAAAGATCTTGTTACCCTGTACTAGTTATGGGCATATTATATACAAGGTGTGATTCAGTGGCTTTAGATGTAAGTCCAGTAAGATATAGAATTCGAGAAGTATGCAAATAATTACCTGAAGGACAAAGCATGAGGGTGAATTGTTACATGGGTACACAGTCACTGACTGACATATGGATGAGCTTGGAAACCCCCAGAAAAATGGATGAACATGAGCCAGAAAAAATATTTCTAAAGACAAATGAATACAGAGTAGTTCAAATTTGAAGCAGCTTGGGGATATTTGTAAAAGCTAGAACTGACCCAAGCTCTGTAGCCTATCAGTGAGGTCTATACTGACATAGGTTACTCTATGCCATGTGAAATCAAACATCCCAGGACCAGTCACAAAATCCACAAGTCCAATCTGTCAATTAGTAATTCTTGCTTTCTAGTAATCCCCAATATGTGAAATACTCACTGAAAGGATACTGGGCTCCTCACTGTACCATAAACATGTCACTTTCTTTCCAACCTTTCTATCATTACTTATGTTTAACATATTAGTATAATTCAATGGCAGATAGTAAAGCATTCAATAAATGTTTTTCATGCTGTTCCCTGACCTAGAAAGCCTGCTTCTTTTCTCTCTATCCATATGAATCATCCCAGTGTGCTTAACTAACTAACTAAATAAATAAATAAAATGAATCAGCTCAAATCTAACAGCCTCCTTGGAGGTTTCTCCCATTACTTCAGCCTGCATTAATTTCCCCTTTTATTGAATGGATCTAGTACTCAGTAGCTTATTCTATACATTGTTTTTAGTATTTAATTATACAACACATTGCCCTGTACTTTGTATCATATTCATTGGAATTCTTTTCCAGTCTCTTTGAGTGCTATATGTGTAAACAGGAGAACTTGGGTTCAAATTCATCCTCTGACACTTAGCAGTTGTATGACCACGAATAAGTCAAGATTTATAGATCTTTAGAACAGCAAGAGAGCTTGGAGATCATCTAGCTTAAATTTTGAAAGATAAGGCTTGCAGAGATTAAATAACCTGTCCAAGAAACAACACAAGGGTTAAGTGGAAAATAACTTTATTCCACAAATTTTGGAAAAACATATGCTGTATCTATATAACAACACTATTCAAAGTCCTAAATGACATAACGAATGTAAAGCGCTTTACAAACCTTCATGAGCTATATAAACGTCAGCTATTTTCATTATTATGAACATTGCTTGCTAGTGCAGTGTCTCACTCAAGGTAGATAAATAAAAAATAAAACCGTTGAGTGAATGAGTGGAAGGCTATTTTGATTCTACTAAGGAGACTAGCATTAATGATCCTCATTTGGGTTTCAGGATCAATTGTAGAGTCAGTCTCTCTACTGGATCCCGTTATTTCATTTTGAACCTATCAAAAGCAGGTTATGGTTTATGCTTCATCCTGTAAGTAGTCTGAGCTGCCTGAATGTGGACCCTGCTGGCCCTTTCCTCTCCCTTCTCCTCTTCTCTCCTCTCTTTCCTTCCCCTTTCCTCCCCTCCTCTTCCTTACTGAGAGTATTCTACCCAAAGGAAGGTAAATTTTGATGGCCAAAAGCTACCTAGTTAACTTGGGGCTTACTCGTTATATTTCTTTCTCAAAGACCAAGCCTTAAACCCAATTCACTCTGGATCTCACGGATTGGACAACAATAGGTCCCTGCCCAAGCACCACTTAATGGTTATTTTTTGGGCCTTCCTGTCTCAGAGTGAATGTAAATAGTAACTGTTCTTCTTTTGGCCAGCAACCCTAAGGGTCTTCCCCTCCCAGTTTATTTTATTATTATTATTATTATTTTTAACTTAAAGACTCACTTCTTAAAGAGGCCTATTAGTGAGAACTTGAAAAGACCTTAGCTTAAAAGGCCCAGGGTCTTCCATTGCATCCTGAGCTATCTCCAGTCGTCCTGATGAATATCTGGCCAGTGGACCCAGATGGCTCTGGAGAAGAAAGTGAGGCTGGTGCTTTTGTATAGCCCTCCCTCACTCAAACCAAAGTCAATTGCAAGTCACATCATCAATTCCCTGATTTCATGGTCCTCTTTGAGAAGGAAAAACAAACTACAACCACAGTTTAAAGGAGAATCAGCTATATTAGTGATATGATTAAATGAATCACATTTATGGCTGCCAGTAGACAAAGAAAAAAAGTCCCAAAAGATAAAATGATTCATTTATTATTTTACTTTTCAACTGTTCGTTCAAGCCTGTGTAGGTAGCAGATATATGCAAAACTGGTTCAAGTATCTATATTGGATTTGTCAAAGGGGCCTTACAGTCAAAGCCAAGTGATTAAACTTTGGGCAAGTCATTAGCTTGTCTGAGCCTCATTTTTTTCTAATTTATAAAAGGAAGGAGATAGACTAAATATTTTCTAAGGTGCTTTCCCAGCTTATAATCTTACAACCTGTGTAGTTGAGAAAATAATAAATAACATAAATAAAACAAAAAAAAAACCTAGTCAGTTCTAATGTTTTTTTTGGGGGGGTACATATTTCCACAAAATACCAGTTGAAAACAGAATTAAATAGCTAAGCAACTTTTTGCCTTACCAACATAATACCTTCTCACTAAAACAACAACAACAAATCCGAAGTGATTAATGTGGGACTATATAGACACAGCTAAACATCAATCTTTTGTCTTCTTGATCAATACATTTGGGGTTAATGAGAACTTAAGGGTGAGACTAACATCCCTGACAGTGAATCAGCTGCAAAGTACTTAATAAAGACCTTTGTTGTAAAAAAAAAAAAAAAAAAGTCAGCATCCTGTGTCAAACATGTATTCCCATACCTATCTGTTTTGAGCATGGCAATGAATAAGGCAAGAAAGCGTGACGTAGAGGTGATGTCCAGCATAGTGACTACCTGGGAAATGTATTAATAAGGAAGAAAAATTCTCCTTTTAACAAATTCAGGTTTCAGGTGGGAAATGACCCTTGAATCCAGAAGATAAATGAAGGTGAAAATACGCTGATCACTCATCAGCAAAGGTAGACCTCGGTTCGATTCTCAGAGTATTTCTGATTATATAGGTCTTGTTTTGAGTTTCTGCTCTTTCACAGAATAGTTGTACATTTTAATGGACAGTAGTGACCTTTTGCTTAATCCTCTTTTATGGAATTTTAATATCAACTAAGCATTTTGAGCCCAGGTCTGCTAGAGAGAAGTTCACAAATGTTTCACAGCTATTAAGAAAACAGTCATAGAGCACTTAAAGGGATGATATGTGCACAAACAAGCTTAGTTGTCCTTTTATTCCATATATTCTCTTTGGAAGGTGGGAGCAGAGATGTGACTGACTTTTGTCACAAATCAGAATCGGGCAGGTGGCTCAAGGCACACCCTTAGTTGTAGGGGAGGGGAATAATAGTTGGGGAAGTAGGCATACATATTCCAAGACATCATCTATTGCTGGAGAGGCCACTGGGGGTGCAGGGAGGGGGAGAAGAGGGGTATGGATATTTCTTTTTATTAACGTCTTGCCAACTAAACTACTCAAAGGATTATAAGTTATATCAGCATCCTCTAAATTTGGTAGTTAAATGAAACAGTGGATAGAGTGTTGGGACTTGAGCTAGGAAAATTTG
This sequence comes from Vombatus ursinus, assembly GCF_900497805.2. Classification (NCBI taxonomy): domain Eukaryota; kingdom Metazoa; phylum Chordata; class Mammalia; order Diprotodontia; family Vombatidae; genus Vombatus; species Vombatus ursinus. Next base: position 2,701,087 of record NW_020954562.1, read on the forward strand.
AGTTCAAATCTGGCCTCAGGCTCTTACTAGCTATGTGACCTTGGTGAAGTCATTCTACCGCTATTTGCTTCAGTCTCCTCAACTGTAAAATGGGGATAATAACAGCACCTACCTTACAGGGTTGTTGTGAGGGCCAAATGAGCTAAAATTTGTAAAGTGCTTAGCACAGTGCCTGGCTCATAGTAGGTGCTATATAAATGCTTATTCCTCGCCACACCACCCCCCTTAAAAATTTGATCTTCCTCTAGCAAAGCCCTAATGTAACATTGCTCCAGTTTCAATTCTTTATGGGAAAGAATGGTTACATAATTGCATATATTATAAACAGGGTCAGCAAGAGGACTATTTAATTCCCAAAGGTGTGGGTTTGGGTGAAAAGTAGATATGATTGGGTAAAACTGGGTGGTAAGGGAAAACCTAGTTAAAATGTTGTTCCTGCCTCAAATAAGATGCATTAGGGCCCCTTTCCCAGGCTGCACCAGAGCAATTCTGATAGATTGAAAAGAGCCACTCCTCTTATCCTGGAAATCTTGTTAAATGAAAAGGGAAAGAGTCAAGAATTTGGATTTGGGTCTTAAAGTCACAAAGAGTTTCTAGAGTCACAAAAAATGCTAATGAATATGAGTCAGGAATGGATTAGAGGAGCAAATTGTGCTATTGAAAAGAAGAGGGAAAAGAGAGAGAAGGGAATAGAATTAATGCATCTGTTCATTATATTTATAAGAAAGGAGAAACAACGTAATGTTTATGAAGGCTGTTTTGGCTTCATGGTGGGAAAATTGTAAAATAGCCCCACTCTCTGCATCCTTTTATAATTGAAAAAAAGATACTATGGAATATTTTTTCCTGGAAGATCTCTGTCTTCATAGCTGTTGATATAGTTTCAAGGTTTACTTTTTAGAGGACTTTGGTTGTATTGGTGTAGGGAGTTTGTAAGAAGGAATTCATCTATCAAGGTAGATCAGTACCTTCTCTGTAACTCCTAATCTTGGAAAGTTTCCTGGATAGGGGGTGTGGGGGTGGCGCTAGGAGAAAAGTGACTTAGCTAGGGGCACATAGCCAGAATATGTCAGGGACTAGACTTGAATTCAGATCTTTCCTTATTTCTTAAGTAATTCCTTATTTCCTCCAAGACAGGTCTCTATCCACTATGTTATCATCTTCATGCTTTATCCTTCATAATAACAACTACCACTTATACACCTTTACATACATCTTTTTACTTGATTTTCCCATCAATCTGAGAACAGTGTAGTGCAATGTGGGAGTCTGCTCATATCTGACACACAGTTGTTAAGCTTTCAGTTTGAGTACTTGCAATGTGGAAATCAGCAAGCAGTACAAATCAGGGCTTAATTTATTATTTTGTTGATACATTGTTTTTTTATTGTCTAGACTTAAGAAAAAAGATGGAGAAAATATTAATAATGTAGGTTAAACTTCTTAAAAGTGGGTCATGGACTTTCAGAAAGCCAGTTGTTAAACACTGAAATAGAAGCCCAGAGACATAGAATGACTTGCTCAAAGTAATGTGTTTCTTTGTTTGCTATGGGATTCAAACCCAAGTCTTCTAACCTGATTTTTAGTGCTTCTTCCACTGCATCACTCCTGTCTCATATTAGCCTAAGAAGACATAGCTTTAGCTTTTACTATATGTGGAAGTGAGGACTGAACTACATGATGTATGGAAACCTATAGACCTAGCATCATAGGATCTTTGAGTTGGAAGGGACCTCTGAGAGCTCAGGTAGTCCAGACTTCCAGCTAGTGCAAAGAATCCCTTTGTGGATTGCTCCATGAAGTCATGGAGACTGGACTAGTATGGGACCAAGCCCCTGGATTTGGGAGATGAGCCAGCCCCTTCAGATAGCTCCCAGAAGCTAGAGCAGGGGTCGATAGATCTGAGAGCTCTAATTGTTACAAACATTCTCCCTGGAATTGAGCTAAAGGCTGTTTCTCAGAAATTTTGACCATTTGATCCTAGTTCTACCCTCTGCTTTTACAAAGAATTAGTGATTGCTCTTCCATGTGATAACCCTTCTGTGAGAGGTAAGAAACAATTACATTTCCATGAGGAAATTCAGAGAAAAGGTAGCTCTAGGTCAGAGGTTCTAGAACTGGCTAAAAGTAGATGACATTGGTTGTTTGGTTAAAGAGGCTGGAAGTAGGACAAAGGTTAAGCTTTACTTAGAGTGCCCATGCCTAATGGGTTGATTAATACTAACTTCTCTGCCCAGAGGAGAACAGTAGCACAAAACTAGGTACATTTCATATGTTAATGGGGGGGGGAGGACATGTTTTGAAGTGGGAGTCTCAGGAAGATTGTAACCTGGAACAGCAGGGACCAATCCCGGCTCTGAAGGGAGGGACAAGAAGGAACTACCTGCAGAAAAGGTTTGTTCTGGCATCTGTCGGGGTGTGTATCTTTTTTGTGGGGTATCACACACACCCCCACTTCCTACAAGAACCATAAATGTCTCCTTGGCTCACTTCATTTTAAGTTTTGTTTCTTAAGGGAGGACAGAACTTCGCACGGTATGTTTCTAGGGGAGCAGTGAGTTGTGACTGCAGGCTTGGGCTAAACCCCTAACCCTACCAGGGAGTGACTGGACCCCATTTCTCACACTTCGTTATAGGTCAGGTTGACTTTTGAAGACCTGTGTCCAAATCCTGCCCCAAAAACTTAATAGCTCTGAGATCCTGGGCAAGTCCTTTAGCCTTTTTCTGCCTCAATTTCCTTAAGTGTAAAATGGAATTAAAATAGGACCTACCTTACAGGATTTTTGTGTGGTTCAAAAAAGATAAAGTATAAAATGTACTCTGAAATCCTTTAAGTACTATTTAAGTGGCAGTACCATCATCATCACTGTTACTTTATCATTGAAGATAGCTACCAAGTCCCTCTCTGCTTTCTTTGAAAACTTTTATGCTCCTCCCTCCTCCAATTTTTCCTCATGTTTATAGGTTCTAATGAAATGAGAAAGGAATGAAGTGCCCATATTTTAAAGGGCATAATCCTCTCTTAGATCACTAGGTTTATTCTGTTACCCTGTAGGAGATAATTCACATTTTAGTGTCCTGCAAAAGAGTTCATTCTCTCTAGAAACAAGAATGATTTACTCTCTTCTAACCAGGAAGAAGAAGTCTATTTTCCAGCCAGCTTGGAGCACAATCTATGCTGACTAGCCGTGTGAATGGATAGTTTTGCATTATTTATGACACAAGTTATTTGTTTGTTTGTTTGTTTTCTCCCTTAGAGGGACAATCAAAAATACTGGTAAGCAGCTGACTAAGAAGTGATAGGAATAAAAGTCACCAAAGATTGCCAATAGGGGTAGTATCTACCTAAGCATGTTTTTTCCTCAATAGTTAGGAATCATTCACTTCTTCCCATGCCCACTGCTACCAAATATAGCAATATAAATAGTGCTGTCAATAACTGATATCAAGGACGAGCATTAGTAGCTGTTCTAGACATTGGAGAAAGAGGTGGTGCAAAAGGAAGAGTTTAAAGATAGGCTCGTTGCCCACTTAAATCATTTTCCAAAAGAAGTCTCTCTAATAACCAAAGATTACGAAGATGTCTTTACAGGAAGTGTGTCTCAACCATGAGAGACAGTGTAGGGTAGGGGTTAGAGAGTTGGACCCAGTGTACTCTGGGTTCAAAGCCCAACGCAGACGTTTACTAGCTATGAAGCCAGGAGCAAGTCACCTCAATAAATGCCCGTTTCCTTATTTGTACAATGGGGGATAAGAATGCCACTATTTACTACCTCATAGGATTGTTACAATGAGTAAAGTAAGATAACAGGGATAAAGCAGTTTCTAAGCCTCGAAGTACTATAGAAATCCCAGCTACTATTAGTAACATAAAAAAAACATATATATATATATATATATCAGTTTCTTTAAAATCTAGCAACATTTCCTAAAAACAAACAAACAAAAAAAGGGGTTAAGTAAGGTGGTTCATACTTTCTAATTATTGGGCTTGAAGTAATTTTATTCTAATGAAGTGAGCAATTCTTACCCACCTTAAGAATGGGTCATCAGGCCAAAGGTTAGGCCTATACTAGCAATGTACACACACATGCATATGTATGTTTATATGTATGTATATGCACATATATCTTTGTGTGTGATATATATACAATGAATATTTATATATTGCTAGATTTATATATGTGTATATGTATATGTGCATATGCATGCATATATATGCATATATATGTAAATGCAAAATGGATTTTGAAAAAGTTTCTCTAGTTTTGCATTTTATTTTGCTGGTGCAGACTTGACTAAAGAGCCAGAAGTCAGCAATTAGTAAGAGCATTGTTTATGCTTTGACAGTTTCCCAAGTTGAGCTTAAAAGATCCAGTCTTGGACTTGTCCATAGAACAGCAGTTCTTCACATAAATCAACAGTATTGTGAAGAATATAGCCATTATTTAAAGCAGCAAAAATTGGGTCAACTGAATAGTTTTGTAGGAATGACACGCTTTCATATTTTGGACAAACTAATCTTGGAATCCCAGCTGCTTAAAGCATCTGCTCCACTTCATGTAGATAAAGAAAAGCAATATGTCAACCTTACTGACTCAAAGTCTGAGAATACCATTGCCAGCCATCTATGGTTTGGCACAGATTGTCATAAAACCTCCAAACATTCCTTTGGGCTTTAATTGTTTTCTGACTTCTCAAGAAAACAAACTTTTAAAGCATTCAATCATTTAATAACTAAAACTCAGCAAAAGACTGGGTATTTTGGGAAGCTTCTCTCTGGTTTCTCTTCCCACCATACTGACTGGATGACTGTTATCTAAAAACCATCATTTTTTCCCCATTGCAATCAGGAGTGAAAGGAGAAAGAACAGCCTTTAAATACATTTAGAAGTAATGATGCTCCTCCTTCCTAATCAAAGATGGAATGGCTATAACTTGTGCTTTAATATTGAGGACCAGTAGTGATTCACTAACATTTATTAATTTTCAAAATTTTTATCATCATTCTTAATAGCTGGCATTTTATGAGGTGCTATAAGCTCTATATGTTTTATATGTTTTGTATATTATACATTTTAACTACTTTATAATGTAACTAATATATAATATAACTAATTCATATATTTATATAACTATATTTATATATAATTTATGTTATATATTTTACGTGCTATATATTTTAGCTACTTCATAATTAATATATAATATCATTAATTTATATATTTTAACTACATTTTCTCATTTAATCGTCACAATAAACGCTCAAGGTACTATCATGTTTTTTTTGTACAAATGAGTAAGTTGAAACTCAGATACATTAAGTTACTTGCCCATGATCCCATAGCTGGTTGGGGGCAAGTTTCTCCTGATCCTGGTTCCAATATTCTTTCAGCTATGTCATGCTTCCTATACACTATACTACCTCATAAATAGCTATGTTCTATTTTTCAGATTTGCCAATTTATAAAATACAGCACAAAGAATTTAAATAACAGTCAAACTATCAGCAAATACAGGAGTTCCCCTTTTTGAATGCATCCAAAAATGGTAAGCCAGTCTCTCAAGGTGTTTTAATGATAATATCTCCTTTAGAGTTGACAAAACTCTTGTAATTGCTGCTCAGAACAAATTGAAATCTATACTTCCTGGCAACAAATTAAGCCCAGTTAATTGGTACTTAATTGGATGCTTCAAATTACTTTCTTCATCTTCTTTGTAGGATCACCTTTCATGGACCATCTCCTACATGTTGGTTTACCCCAGGTCTCTGACCTGGGCCCTTTTCTTTCTCTCTCTCATTGATCTCATCAGTTCTCCTGCTTCAGTGGTCACATTTATGCAAACAGCTTCTAGATTTACCTCTGAAGCCCTCATCTTTCTTCAGAGCTCCAGCCTCACATCATCAGCTAACTGCTGCATATCACCACCTGGATGTTCTGGTTAGAGTTCAAATTCAAACATGTTTACAACTGATCTCATTATTGTTCTCCTCAATTGACATGGCTTCTAAAGCTTCCAATTGCTGTCAAAGGCATTTCCATCCTTCAAATGACCCAGGCTCAGGATCTAATAGTCTTCTTCAAATCTTAATTCCTGCTTTGTGTCATCCCCCCCCGTCACCCAACAGGTATCTAACTGGTCATCAAATCTTTTCATTCTAACTTATACAATATCTCTCACATCTTTCATCTTTGGCAACACAATGGATAGAGTACTGGACTTGAAGTCAGGAAGATCTGAGCTCAAATCCAGCCTCAGACACTTATTTATTAGTTGTGTGACCCTCACACCAATCATGTAACCTCAGTTTGCCTCAGTTTCCTCATCTGTAAGGTTACTGTGAGAATCAAACGGGATGATCATTTTAAAGTACTTAGCATAGTGCCTGGTACATACTAAACACTATGTAACTGTTAGGTATTATTGTTGTTGTGTTCTCTTGTCATTCAGCCACCCTCTTGTTCAGGACCCTGTCCTTTCTTGCCTGTACTATTAGAACTTCCTCCTAACTGGTCCTCGTCTCTGAAATATCCTCTTTGAATCCATCCTTCAAACAGGTACCAAAGTGATATCCCAAAAGCATAGGTCTCATTATGTCACTCCCCTGCTCACAAATTTCAGCAGCTCTCTCTACTCTAGGCTAAAATGCAGAGCTCCCCTGTTTGCCATTTAAGATTTTACAATCTGACTCCAAGCTAAGTTTATAAACCAATTTTATATTATTCTCCCTTAGGCGCTCTGTATTCCTCCCAAACTAACCTGTTTGCTGTGTCCTGCACATGCCATTACTTTTCTTGTCCTGCTTCTGAATAAGCTGTCCCTTGTGCCTGGGAACTTTGCTTTTCATCACTCCTACTTCTTGGAATCCTCAACTGCCTTCAAGGGTCATCTCAAGTGCCACCACCAACATGGGGCCCTCTTAGATTTGCCCAGTTGCCAATGCTCCGCCTACCCCATCTAAATTACTTTGTATTCAGTTTTTATATTTATTTATTCTGTGCACATATGTTTTTCTCCCATAAATAAGGAAAGGAATTGTTTTGTTTTTGCCTTTTATCCATGACGGCTAACACATAGTAGGTCCTTAACGAAAGCTTATAAAACTGAATCCAGTGCATGAAGAAATATGAATCCTAGATAATGGATTTGTGGCTGGAAGGGAACTTAAGATCATCTAGCCCAAATCCCTCAATTTACAGAGTAGGAAAGTGAGACAGACTGAGGGGAGGTGAGTTGACTAAGGTCACAGAAATAGTAAATAGCAGGATTACATTGCGAATCTAGGTTGTTTGCCTAAATCCTACTCCCTTTCCCCTGTGTCATACCACACTGGATATTAGTCTAGTCCTTGAGTCAGGAAGATGTGAGTTAAAGTCTGGCCTTAGACATTACTACCTGTGAGACCCTGAGTAAGTCATTTAACTGCTATCTTCTTCAGTTTCGTCAAATGTAATATGAGAATAATAATAGCACCAACTTAAAGGGTTAAGAATCAAATGAGATAATATTTGCATAGCATTTATGATGGCCTTTCCTCCTTCCTTCTTTCTTTTCCTTCCTTTTCTCCCTCTTTTGTCCCTTCCCTCCTTTTTTCCTTCTTTCCTCCTCTCCTTCCTTCCTTCCTTCCATCTTTCATTTCTACTTTTCTTCTTTCCTTCCTTCTTTCTTTCCTCCCCTACTTCCTTTTCTTCCTTCTTTCCAACCTTCCTTCTCTTTTCCTTCTTTCCTCCTCTCCTTCCTTTCTTCCTCCCTTCCTTCCTTCTTTCATTCCTTCCTCCCTCCCTCCCTATACCATATCATTTGAAAATAATATGCAATAGTTGTTTCCACCTGCGATAATACCACTTAAAAGTCTACTTAATTGTCTGGGCTATTTTCTCTTCTAAGTGCTTCTGCCATTGAAAGAAGTGATCTTCCTCTTTATATCTGAAAGCTGTTGTAAGTATGGAAACCTAGTCATTTTTTTCCTCCAAAATAAGATATTAACAAGATGGGAGAAGAGGAAGTTTAAAGTGACTTTTGCCAAGACTAAAAACACTTCTTCTAATTAGGGAAATCTTAACATGAGGATTATGTATTCTGCCTACTTCACAGAAGCACAAATGTACACATGGAGCCTTGGCTTGCCAGGAGATGTGTGGAGGAGGGGAGAGGGGGATATGATAATCAGTGTCAGAGGGCTTATACAGCACTTTATGACATCAAAAGATGACTTGAGGCAGAGAAAATTTGAAAAAGAAACTGATTCCCCATGAATCATGTCTATTGAGAGTATATATTTTCCATTCTCTATTTTCTTATGTCAAAAAATATGAAATATGAAAGCTTATGGGGACCTTATTAATTAAGACTCCTTAAATAGAGGTTATTCACAATATAGTTGGGAACAGAAAATATAGCCAACACTGTCTCTTTTCTCACGAGTTCCAATCACCTTTACACAAACGATTCCCAAATCTTCCCTTGCCTCTTTCTTGAACTCCAATCCTACATTAACAACTTTGGTTTTTCTTGTTGTTGTTTCAGTCACGGCCAACTCTGTGTGACCCCATTTGAGGTTTTCTTGGCAAAGACACTGGAATGGTTTGCCATTTCCTTATCCAGCTCATTTTACAGATCTGGAAACAGAGGCAACTAAGGTTAAGTAACTTGCCCAGGGTCAAATAGCTAGTAAGTATCTGAGGCTGGGTTTGAATGCAGGAAGATGAGTCTGCCTGACTCTAGGCCCAACACTTACTCCACTGTGCCACCTAGCTACCCTACATCAACAACTGCCTGCTGGAAATTGCTATGTAGGTAGCCTGTAGGGATCTCAAACTCAATATGTTCAAGATAGAACTAATTTTCTTCCCCGTTAAACTTTCTCCTCTTCCAAACCTCCCTATTCCTCTTGAGGGTGCCACCATCCTTTCAGTTATTCAGATTTCTAATTTGGAGTCAACTTGAACTCCTCCTTCCCTCTCACCTGCTTCTCCCACCATCACATCTCTTGCATCTGTCCCTTTCTCTCTAATCACATGTCCACCACCCCAGTTTACATCCTCATCTACTTTTTCCTTTTACCTTCTTATTCCTATCTTAAATCATTTCTGGGTCTCCTAAGTGGTCTAGGGCTCTCAGTGTCTTTTCCTCTCCATTCTATCCTCCAAATAGCTGCCAAAATAATTTTACTAGGCTATAAATATCAACATGTCACTCTTGTTTAAGAAGCCATCAGTGTCTCCCTTTTGCCTAACGTATAAGAGATAAATTCCTCAGCCTGGTATTTAATGCCTCCTATAACCTGTCCCCAAAATACTTTTCAATGCCAGATTTCATATAACTCCTCATTCCTACATTCTATATTACATCTAAGCCAGGTTTGCATCTGTTCTTCCAAACTTGGTGCTCTATATCACACTGTGGGCTCTTAAATAGGCTGTTCCCCACATCACCTGAAGATAATCTCTCCTTACGCCTTTGAAGTTTTGGCCATCTAGCTCAACCTGAACTTGACCAAGAATCCCCTCAATGACACGCCTAACAAGATGCCATGAAGTTTTTGCTTTAATACATCCACTGGGGAAACATCACCATCTCCCAACACAGCCCATTTTATTTTTGGACAGTTCTAATTGTTAGGCACATTTGCAAACCTTTGATCCTTTGCCACTAATTCTGCCCTCTGAGAAACACACAAAACAAGCTTAATGCTTCTTCCATATGACAACCCTTCAAAGACTGAACAACTCTCATGTCTCCCAAGTCATCTCTTCTCTTGCCTGAATATCTCTGGTTTCTTCAACAGTTCCTCAAATTGCATGATCCCAAGGTTGTTCGCCATCTTGGCTGCAATTCTCTCAATGCTCTTCAGCATACCAACGTCCTTCCTAAAACATGGCACTCAGAATTGAATCCAGTCCTGCAGATGTAGTTTAATCAGGGCAAATGACATCAGGATCATTACCTCCTTATACTTAGATACTATGATTCTCCTGCTGTAGTCATATATAACATTAATATTCCTGGCAAATGGGATAGCAACTGGAATTGTAATGTTATTGGTAAAAGGAACTCTCAGATGAGGAAAATACCTTTAGCAACACGAATCAACATCATTTCTGAAAGACATTCTTAGAAAGTTGCCTAGCACATTTCAAGGTTAACTGACTTACCCATGGTCACATAGTCAATATGTGTCAGAGGTCAGACTTGAATTCAGGTCTTCCTAACTCAGAGAGGCTCTTTATCTAATCTGCCATACTGCTTCTTGATAATCATCCACTAAAACTCCCATATTTTTAAAGGATGAATTGCTATCTAGCTATGCCTCCCTTAGGCTTGCCATTATGTCTCTGATTTGCCCATTGAGGAAAACAAAGTCATTCTATGACTATTACTAAAGCCATTCTATTCTATTAACTTGGGTTTCAACTCCCTGGTAGGTATATATAGAGCTTTGCAAATATAAAAGTATGGTAAAAATATTAGCAATGATGATGATTATGTGCCATCTTTTCTAGTGCAAAGCATCATTGTCCTTGACAGAAAACAGGCCTTCTCTTTGTTGTCCATTGTAATTTGATTTATACTAATCAATAGTTCCAGATTTCCTTTGTTCCTCTTTTCTCTCACACCAAAGAGCTTTAAAACTAAGAACTTTTCATTACACTTAGTTTTCTTTGCCAATGTCAGCTCATTATTCATTTTTGTACCCTAACACCTTTCTCAAAGGACTAATGGACACTTTTGAATTCATCTTGAGTTAACTGTCCTCCCTTCTGTCTTTTCAACATGCTTTTCAGACAATCTAAGTTGAATGATGTTTCCTGTGCATCCACATTGTTATCTTTTGACAATTCTATTGTTTCCTTATTATTAGAATAATTTCTCTTTGAAAGGTTCCCATCTCTCCTGAGCCAACTTCCCCTAAGAAGGAGAAGGGAAAGGGTAAAGGGATTCTGCCTGTTCTTTCTCTAAATCCATTGAAGGCTGTGTGTGTCAGCATATACCTTGAATTTTTTTTCTTCATCATGAATTCTAAGACAAATCTCTCCAAGTTTCTACTTAACGTATCAGTTCCTGCTTGTTGATGAAAATCCAGTTTAGAAGAGCAGTTATACTTGTTGCTTCTTCTATCTTTTGAAGACTGACTAGCATTAAGGTAAATAAAGACATTAGTTTTGCTGCTTAAGGCAGAGAGACAAAGCTCTATTGGGTATTCAGGCAATTGAAGTCCCCCATCAACCATACCATTCTTCTGTGCCAGGGTTCTTAACTTTGTAGGGTGCCATGGCCCCGTTTGGCAGTCTGGTGAAGCTTACAGATCCCTTCTCAGAATACTGATGTTATTAAATGTATAAAATAAAATATATAGGGTCACAAAGGAAATGAATCATATGAAAATACTGATATCTCTCTACATATCTATCTCTAATTACATAGCCATCTATTCATCTAATAATCCATCTATTTATCCATCCATCTCTCTGTCTGCCTCCCCCAACCCCCCACCCCTCTCTCTTTCTCTTTATTGAGTTAGTTATTTAGTTCACGGCTGCCAAGCTTGTAGTCTGTTTCCTGAAGTCTTGATCTAATTCCTGCTTTTGTCCTAGTCATCTGACTCAGAGGTGTGCTGGAGCATGTTTGAACTTAGAAAGCCAGTTGTCACATTTCCATAAGACCTTAAAAACTGGCAAGCTCCACAAATCAGGGCTTGATGTGTTTTGTCGATTATCTTGACTTAAGAAAGTGATGGAAAAAATGTTAATAATGCAGATTAAACTCAAATGTTTATTTTGCATACTTTTTTTGTTAAACAACTTGTTAAACATTTACCAGCACATCCCTGTGTATACTCCAATGATAAAATCAATTCTGTTTCTCTCTTTTAGCCTAAATATCTGCCATTTTTTGGGAGGCGATCAGGATTAAGTGACTTGCCCAGGGTCACGCAGCTAGTAAATGCCTGAGGCCAGATTTGAACTCAGGTCTTCCTTACTGCAAGACTGGTGCTCTATTCACTGTACCACCTAGCTGCCCCTAATATATGCTATTCTTGCTCATTCCCATTCCTATATTTTCTCACATCACACCCTTACCCAAAACAATGCACATACAATCCATACACTATTCATACATATCCCTAACTCAATATAATAAGCCACTGTTAGACTAATGAATTATTTGAATGGCAGGGGGAATGGTTACTTTTATTTCTACTCCAATTTTCTTGGTCCATGACAGACACACTCTATACCATTATTCCTAATTTTTATTTTTTGGACACATCTTCAGACATATTATAACATTCTTAAAGCCAAATTATCTTTAGATCACTTCATTTTTTTTCACATGACACTTTCAAGAGAGAGCAAGTCCTAAGAGTAAGCCAAAGTTTTAGAGATTGCTATTACTCAAGAGCCATTAATGCAAGTTTGAATTACTACATCCTTAGGAAGAAAATAGTTCAATTTTGTATCTAGTACCAAAAAGGCTCATTGGCAAATTCATATGAATTTATTTTTTTAATTATTTAAAATGAAAAAGAAAGTGTAAAAACCAGAACTATTTCTTTTCAATTCAATTTTCAAAAATCTTTTTAATCCAAATACAAGGGCTTCCTTGTTTCTTTGCAAGTATAGGGAGTTCTCACCCCGCACCTATTTTCATTTCCTATGCCATTGGTAAATATATGTTCCTCAACAAAGTCTCAGACTTCAAGTCTCCTGGATGGTGTTCCTTTCATTAGCAACAACCTGTGGTCAGTTTGGGTGCTGTCTTATGCCTATCATAGCAATACCCTAGTGAGAACTGCTTCAGAGTTCCTTTTTACATCTCTGTAACTAATGGTCTGGTCATTAACTGTTATGGTTTTCCACTGACATGTAAAATGTTCTAACAGCAGGTCAAAAAATTGTCAAGTGTTCAGAGAAATTGTTGCCTAGCACACATCATAGCTGCTCCACAAACATTTGATGTATTAATGAATGCATGAATGGGAACTACATGAAAAAAAAAAAGGTCACTAAATGGACTATATTTGTTGTATGCTAAATGTTATCCTATTAACTTCAATTTTAAGGGGAGGGGTACAGAACAATTGCGGGAATAAAAGAGATGACTTTTGGTTATACTTGGAGTTCTCAAACATGGATACCAGTCATAGGGCAGCATACCTTAAATAAAATTAATTTCAATTTTAAAGGGTGGGCACAGAGCAATCATGGGAATAAAAGGGATGACTTTTGGTTATACTTGGACTTCTCAACCATGGATACAGTCACAGGGCAGCATACCTTAAGTACAAAATATATAGTGGTCTGCCATCAAAATGTGAGGACATTAACCAGAGTAGTAAAGAATAAAAAAGAGTGACAACAGCAATTGCTAATTCCTAGCAGCAGTGATTTCATTTGCTATTGACTAGATGTACTTACAGGTTTGAATAAACTGAGGAGGTAAAAAAAAATAAAGAAGTGTTAGGTTAACTCATACACTTTAAAAAATTACTTTTTATTGGAAGAATCTATCTTCCTTATCAAGAACAAAATGTTATGATTCTATTCATCACTCTGAACACCAACCTATCTTTTCTTATTGCACAAAAAATTCTTTGGATAGGGAAAAATTTATCAGTTCAAACTTCCTTTAAGTACTTTTATAGGAGAGTTGGACCATGTAAATCACTCTCTAAAAGCCTTTCTAAATTATAAGAAGGCAAAAAGTATTATTGTTTAATTAAATGTTTAATTAATGTTTATTATAGCCAGCATATTCATTTCAAGTCAAATTTATGACAGAGTTGAATTTTGTTTTTTATGCACTGGATGTGCTCTTTATAGAGCAGTGTGTAGTTTATAGTGCATGGCATAATCAATGTAGTATATTTATGCCCATTTTATAGGGCTTGGGATATAATTTTACTATTTAAGTGCTTATAGTGTTTTATAGTTGCTGTATCTTTGCTTTTATGACATAATATTGGTCATTTGTCACAAAATCCTTGGTCAGGAACACAACACCCAATTTCAGTTCTGTTCCTACAGATATATGTGATCTGCTTTATGACAATTTGTTTTATGCTTTAGCTTCCAGGAATGTGTTTTGGTTAGAAGGGGAGACCTACCCTTTCTATACTTTTCTGTTTGTGAGTACATACTCATTCAAAAGCAGGGGATAGAGGACAGAGGGATCCTTACCCACTCTTCTTCATCATAGTCTGAGTGATGTGGGATAGAATCTTGCCTTTGGATCGGGGGCAGGGACCCTGCAGGTTTAGCCTCTTCTTCCCCAGTGTTCTTGGGAGTGGGTGATTTCTTGAGGACACAGCCTGGCCGGGCTGTGTAGAGAGCTAAGAGGGCACTTCTGACCAGCTGATCTTTAAAGGCGTGCACAAAGACCTCCGTCTGGAAGAAAAGGGACAGGGATTAAGAATGCCAGGAAGATTAGTAACAAAAATATTTCAAGCAGAGATAATTATCAGAGATTATATAAAGATAATATTAGCAAAGTGCTTAGTACAGTACATGGCTCACAGTAGGTGCTTAATAAATTACCTGTTCCCTTCTCCCTCCCTTTTTGTGATTCCAAAGAACTGGAAACAAAAGGGGGTACCCAACAATTGGGGAATTATGAATAAATTTTTATAAATGAATTTAATGGAATACTACTATATGGTTGTAAGAAATGACCAAGGGGATGGTTTCAGAGGAACCTGGGAAGACTTGTATGAACTCATGCAGGTAAAGTGAGCAGAAGAACCAGAATAGTTTGTTCAATAAAAACAACATTGTAAAAACAGACTTTAAAAAACTCAAGAACACCAATCAATGTGAAAACCAAGTGATATTCCAAATGACTCATGGGGAAATACACACCCCACTTCCTATAGAGAGCTGATGGACTTAGTTTGCAAACTGAGACATATTTTTTGGATATGACCAGTGCAGCGATTTGTTTTGCTTGACCATTCATATTTGTTACATGGGTTTTGTTTTCTTTTTCTTTTTTTCCAGAGGGAAAAATAGAGGGTGGGATAGAAAAAAAATACATTTTTCTGTTAATTGGGAGGAAAAGAGCCAGTAGGGGGCAGGATCTCTGCATCAAGCTGGGATGGGGGAGGGCATTGTAGACTTGTTTCTCTTAAGTACTATGTATGATAGTGTAAGTATAGGACAGAAAGAAAACTAATCATACCAATCAGTGGTAAATAGTGCAGTTTGGGAATGCTGCCAAGCTCTGGAGCTCTTCTGTTCTAAAAGTTAATGCAGAGGTAGTATAGATACTATGAAAACCATCGGTTTCCATAGCCTTTTCTTGCCTCATGACAAATCCTATCTCTGGAGATGGTTTTCAGTGGGAATAACCATTTCAACAGTAACTACCTGATGCTTTTTTTTTAATGTTGGGAGAAAATACTACTTATCCTTGATATTTTGAGCAGATTTTTAAGACAAAAGAAGCACAGACATATTGATTGAAAGGGACGCAGAGGTAGCTGACTATGTTTTCCTCTTGGACAGAGCTCATAGCGCAAATAGGAAGGAAGGTTTTGCTATCTTCCTTATTATTACTCTCTAAACTCTCCCGCCATAAATTTGTTATTGTAATGTTCAGTTGTTGGCAGAATCCCTGTGAAACAATGTGCAGTGAGGTTTAGTCATTGGTGGTAAATACCCAATAACTACAATAGAAGTGACAGCTACCTTCTGATGAAGGATTTCATTTCATGGATTACCTAATAAATATGCCATGTCTTTGGCTAGACAAAATGTGGGAGGTGTAGTCCTTGACTTTATATATTATATTATACTTAGCAAGAGATAGTGAGGACACAGGGCCTAACTTAGGGTCTGGAAGGTAGTGTTTCAAGTCTTGCAAATCATTATCAAGTCTGCTGTATACTGGCTAAATGATCTTGAGCAAGTCTCTTAACCTCCCAGCACCCTTGAGGAAAATCTCCAACACTGTATGGCAACAATAATTTGCTAATCTGGATCAGAAGAGGCAGTATTTCATGTATGGAAATGGAGGTTATGCAACAGTAAGTGATGTGCTCAGACTTACATAACTACTAAGTGTCAGAGGTGGGATGTGAACCCAGACTTCTCAAGATCATTAGTCCCTCACCTTTGCCACTACAACACGTTGACTATCTATCACTCGGTGAGTTTAGTCCTTAGTCAATGCAAGCTTCAACTTTGTTAAAACTCAATGTGATTATCTACTGCATTGTCTTAATAGGGCCATCTACTAATGGAGATTACTAGGAAAATGTCTACAAATCTATACATAATGAGAACAAAAAATTCTTGAAGGATAGGTAAGTCATAGAGAAGAAATTTTTAACCTATTTCCATGCCTTAGCTAGTCAACTAATTCTATATCATAAATCTTTTTTTTTTTTGAGAGGGGTGTGTCTGGACATGTGATTTCATCAGCCTATGTAACTCCCAGTATGAAAATTCCCTCCACCACCATAGAACAGTTAATCATTTGTTTCTTCCTGGATATTATTTAGATTTCCATGACCCTTCTCTCTCCTGATTCTCCTCCTAACTTCAACTTCCTTTTCAGCATCCTCATCCACATCATGACCACTAACTTTGAGTATCCCCCAAGACTCTGCTCTAGTCTCTTGTCTTTCTCTCCCCACCCCCACATTTTGTCTCACTTGGTTAATTTATAAGTTTAGGTGGAGTCAATTATCATCTTACTCAGATGACTACCACAGATATACATCCAACCCTAGTCTCTCCCCTGAGCATCATCTCATATTGCCAACTATCTTTTCAGTATCTTGAACTGGAAGTCCTATAGGCTGAATACTGAACACCAGTCCCTCCCCTCTCCCAGGTCTTCCTATTACTTTCCTATTTTGAGGCTTCAAGACTTGCAGTCTCAGTGTGTGTTACCCTCTCCTCCTCACTCTCATTCACCCCACATATTCAGTAAGTTGCCAAATACTGTCATTTCCATCTTCCCATCCCCCTTCTTTATACCCCACTCTTCCATCTATACAGCATTTTGGTGTATACCTTGGTGATTACAGCAGAATTTTGGTTGGTCTCCCTGCTTCAGGTCTCTGTCCACTCCAATACATCCTCCACTCATCTTGCCAAATCATGGGTCATCACATCATCCCTTTGTCCTCTCCAGTCTTACCTCCAGAATCTGGTAAGTTCTTCCCAACCTGACCATTATCTACCCGCTCCACATACTCCACAGTTAATCCATGCTGTCCTTCTTGTAAATCCTCACACACATTCTTCTACTTCCAATCTTGGTGCCTTTGAACTATCTCTTGTGCCTGGAATGCTTCCTGGCATCCCAACTCTTTCACTTCCAACTCTGGCTCTCTTCAAAACTCACCTCAGATCCTACGATCCACAGAAGGCCTTACAAGGTCTTTTCTTCCTGATTCCTCTAGTGCTTCAATATGATCTATTCTGTATTTATCTTGCAAGAACCTAGGCATTTTTTGGAGGGGGTCAAGGCAATTGGGGTTAAGTGACTTGCCCAGGGTCACACAGCTAGTAAGTATCCAGTGTCTTGGACCGGATTTGAACTCAGGTCTTCCTGACTCCAGGACCAGTGTTCTATCCACTGTGCCACTTAGGTATTTTCATGTTCTCTCCCCTGTTAGAATGTGAGACCTTGAGGACAGGGACAGGGTTTTACCTTATTGTGTATCCCAAATGCTAAGCACAATACCTGATATAGTACACAATAAATACTTAATAAATGCTTATGGAATTAATTGCCTAGGGTGTTGCCTACTGTATTGAGATAAGTGACTTGACCTTGGTCACATAGATAATATGTGTTAATGGAAGCACTCAAATAGAGAGTTTTCTGATTCTAAAGTTGGTCCTTTATCTACCATGCCATGCAATCTCCAGTTACACATCATAGAACATAATATATTCTATGTAATAGATCATAAACCATGAAAAATTATGAAATTAAATGGACCTTATAAATCATCTTTTCAACTACTATACATTTTCCAGATGTAGAAACTGAGTCCCGGAGAAATTGAATGAAATTCCTAAAGTCACCTTCTAATTCCCACTTCAGTGTTATTTACATAATAATACATCTTGGTAAATCTTATTCTTCCTGATTGTTTCTATCTATCCACTTAATTTCTTCAAGTTCTTGATTTATAGAGTGAAAGAAATTAGGATGGGACACAACCAGAGAAACCATCTAATTCTACCCCATCATTTTACCTATGGGGAAACCGAGGGTTGAAGAGGTGGAATATTTTGCCTGAGATCATATAGTGAGTTTGTGGTATGGCCATGAGTAGAACCTGAGTTTCTTGTCTCCCAGTCCTGTGAGATTTGCACTACAACATGCTACCTACTTAGCACCTAGATGAGATGAATCCCTAAGGCTCAGGGCACCATCTGAGCTACCAATGCTTTCAGCTGATTTAAAAACATTATTTGCTCACCAGCTTCAGGGTAACATGCTACTCTGAATACAAGAAAAATCATAAGAAAGGTTGTGTAAGTCTGAAAAGGAAGGCAGAGAGTAGTTTAGTGGTAAGCAAATTAAAAACCAAACAAAACATAATAGTCAAATGGCAAGCCATGAGATTTTATTAGAAAAAGGACAAAAGGATATTGGAATTAAAAAAAAATAAAATATGAGAAAGGGAAATGCCATGAAGATTGAGTTGTAAAAGAAAGAGAAAGGACTTTTCTGGGAAGTAGATAAATTGAGCCCTAAAACAAACTTGTGCTGCCATGTTGCTAATGGCAAAATACATTATACACATAATTTTCCATACAGCATGGTTATGTACAATACTGGATTTAGATATCAAAAACATGAATTCACCATAATTCATTTTGACTAAACTACTTTGCTGCTGATGGTTTCAAGAAGCTCCCTTGATTTATTTTTATAGCCACACAGCTTGCTGTCTTTGAATTGCTGCTCTGTATCGCCTTCTTCCTCTTACTCACATGGTGGAGAACATTCAAGGGAGACTTCTAAGCTATTCAAAATCATTGAAGCTGCCCAGATAAAGGATGGTAAGCTTAAAGCCCTGAAGGCTTGGTGACTCATTCCTAGAACCATTCTCTCTTCTTCCTCTTCCTAAATATGGAATTCCCCAAAATATCCATAGATCATTGCTGAGAAGAAAAGGATTCTGATATTACTCTTAAAACAAATAAAAGACACTTAGCCCTTTTTTCCTCCCCTTGTTTTATTAGAAAAATTATTAGTAGCATGATGGAGTAGTTAGTGTCAGACCTGAAGTCAGAAAGACTCATGTTCAAATCCCACCTAGTTGTTATGGCTATGATCAAGACTTCCTTGAGCCTCAGTTTCTTTATCTTCAGAATGGGGACAATATATCTGCAGCATGAACCTCACAATACAGCTGTGAGGTTCAAAAGAGACAATATAAAGTACCTTGTAAACTTTAAAGTTTCAGATAAATGTCAGTTATTATTCATTTAAAAACCAAATATCTAAGAGCATATCTCCACAGAGTGAAGTAGCAGGGGGAAAAAAACACTCGTTATTGGAGTCAGGAGAGAGCTGGATTCAAATCCTCCCACTGACAATAAGTTCTTGTTCTTGGAAAACCATTTTATTCACCTGTAAATTATGAATAATGACATTTCCATTATCTGCCTCAGTTTTCTCATTTGCAAAATAGAGATAAGGATATCACAGTACCAAGGCTCATGGGGTTCTTGTGAGAATCAGATGAGAGAATGCATGTAAAGGGGATTATGTAAATGTAGTTATCATCCAAAAAAAAAAACCTTCCTTCATTTATTTATTCAGTCAATCATTTATTCAGCAGACTCATTATCACCTATTTTGCCTGTTTCTCTATGTGTTACATGCTGGGGCATATAAGAATGAAAAGAATCAGAGAGAATGTCATTACCGTAAAATGTCTAAGCCACCCTCACTGTGGTGCCAGTTAGGAAATTGAACCCACAGTGAGATGCAACGACTCATTCAAGGTTATAGGTGATAGGTTCAACACTGGAACTCAGCATTTCCAACTTCCAATTCTAAAGGCTCCATTCTACCATACCGCTTCTGGCATACAATTACAGCATGTCATACCAATGATGACTTTTTAAGTCCTTTGCTAGCAGAGACCATTAGATGATATGTTTTTGAGGACAGTCCTTTGCCCATTCTATATATCCTAAAACTCATATCTGATTCAAAACAGAGTCATTTGGGCAGTTCCTTGTTACTAAATGGTAAATGTACCATCCCAGCTGATGTTAGGATTTGTGGCTGATGCCTAACCATATCTGCAGATTTTTCTGAATTAAAAATATTGTCATTTTAAATGAGCTTTCAACAGGTCTAAATGAATGATGGATGGAATACTTGGAATGATGAAGAATTAAAGAAAAACGTTACTCAGGTAAGAGAGCACAGGGCATATTCTGATGGCAGGGTGTCAACCAATTTGCTCAGAGTTTTTCGTCTTTTTACTTTCCCATCTCCATCTCTCTTCCTTCTCTCCTCCCATTCTTCCCTCTCTAGAATTGTGATTTCATTAGCATAGGGAACTCATGATGAGGAAATCCTTTCTTAGGGTCATAGACAATAATGTGAAATTCTCCTAGAAGGGTAGGTAAGGTGTCTATGAATTTTGGAAAACCCTAAATGTCAGGGGATGGTTTTTGTAATATACTACATGTTAAACAACTAAATTCTGCACCTCAACCATGTTTTTCATGGATTATTTGAAAATGGAGTAATATCTTGAATGTCTAGACACAGCATCTAATTAATAAATAAATTGGAGACCTAAACTTTAGTTAACTTTCCCATCGAGAATGCTTAAAATTGGCTCCATTTCCTACTCTTTGAAGAACATTTCTACCTGACGTATATGCAATACCCCAGGGAGTTTGAGGCCATGTGTGGCGTAGGAATTTTAGAGAGAGGTTCCAAAAGAGAAGCAGAAAGGGTAAATGAAATCAGTAGAGGGTTAAACAGCTATTAAGAGTGATAGGTGGAGTACATCTGTGAAATAGATAGAAGGGCTGTACCAGGCTGAGAAGTGGGCCAGGCCTATGGAGTCACTGAGCCAAAGGAAAGGAATTTGCATGAGATTGTCTGTTAAAAACAAAACAAAACTTAACCAGGTGCTTAGGGTTAAGACATAAATACCCACAAATAGTTTCAAGACCCAAGGCTGAAAATCTTCAACATTATATAGAATAGAGGAAATTGTAACAGTGGCTTGTATCATGTATTTTCAAGTTTGTATTTCTGCCTTGGCTGAATTACTGTTATATGTGTTCCAGGAGTATAGGGTTCTCTCTCCAGAAGAAGGTAAATAGAATCAAAGACCTCTATATACTCCAGGTTGTTGGGGAAAATGGAGGCTTCCCAAATGGGAAGAGAAGTAAGTCTTCAGTGGGATCAAAGGGATCTGAGGTCAAAGAAAGGCAACCTGACTCTTGTCAGTACATTAGAGTGGAGGAGTTTGCACAGAGAAGAAACAGAAGGAAAATGACAGCTACACAATGGTAGCTTAAAATCAGATTTTGAGATTCTCTCTGAAGAGGAGAGAGGTGGATGTTCTGAAAGCAAGAAGCTATATGTCCTCCTCAAAAATGATATAGTAGAGGAAGAAGAGAAGAGTAGCTGTCGTTGGTGATTCTTTACTCAGGGGAATTGAGGTAGTTATTTGCCATCCTAAGAACAGCAACAGAGAGGTCTATTGTCTTCCTTGGGTATGTATCCAAGATATAACAAAGAACCTTTCAAGACTTATCAAAATGGACAGCAATTATACACTGATACTTCTAGAACAGAGGTGGGGAACCTGCGACGTCAAGGCCACGTGGTCCTTGAGTGCAGCCCTTTGACTGAATCCAAACTTCGTAGAACAGATCCTCTTAATAAAAGGATTTGTTCTATAAAACTTGGACTCAGTCAAAAGATCACACCAAAGGACCTGGAAGACCACAGGTTCCTCAACCTCCTTCTGGAAGGAGCCTAAAAACTATTATGAATGATGATGTGTTTGTTTTTAAATGGGAACACCTGTAATTTATCGATAGCAATCCAATTTTCTGTTTATTTTCTAAATAAAGAAGACTCTTTTTTCCAAACTAAATTTCTTATAACAAGGTCAGTCTAAGTATAGAAGGAAAATGAAAATAATTATTATCTATGTCTGTAACAGTAGTATTTAAATTTATTATTAAGGG
The DNA here is from genome assembly GCF_900497805.2 of Vombatus ursinus. NCBI lineage: Eukaryota > Metazoa > Chordata > Mammalia > Diprotodontia > Vombatidae > Vombatus > Vombatus ursinus. Next base: position 2,723,292 of record NW_020954562.1, read on the forward strand.
GGCACAGAAATGAAATGCATAACATTTTAAAAAACAAACATCTGATCACATTCCCAGAAGACTCACACAATCAAAAGAGGGACAACCTTGGAGTCAAGAAGATCTAGGTTAAAGTTATGTCTCTCATAAATATTAGCTATGTGACCAAGAGTTAGTTATTTAACTTCTCAGTGCCTCTAATTAACTTTCTATAAATGAATTTGTTGTTGGTTTTTTAATCACATCCTACTCTCTGTGACCCCATTTGGGGTTTTCTTGGCAAAGACACTAGAGTGGTTTGCCATTTCCTTCTCCAGTTCATTGTACAGATGAGGAAACTGAGTCAAAGAGGGTGAAGTGACTTGATCAGGATCACACAGCTAGTAAGTGTCTGAGGCCAGATTTGAATTCAGGAAGATGGAGTCTTCCTGATTCCAGACCAAGCACTCTATTCACTGTGCCACCTAGCTGCCCATAAATTAGTTGCCAGTAAGCACCATTGCAGGGAATTGCCATGCTAGGAATTCCATATACTGAATATATCACAGATCTGTATCATTCTTACTCCCCTACACCCGGTCCTCAAAATAAATTAATAGATAGATAGATAGATAGATAGGTAGATAGATAAAAGTGTCCAAGAGAAGCACAATGTGCTTTGAGATCAGATGAAAAAGTGATCATTTTTAGTTGAGAAGTGGGGAACAAGGAAAACATTATTACTTTTATAGGTGGTATTTGACCTACCAGGGGTGGGGAACCTATGGCCTCGAGGCCACATGTGGCCTTCTAGGTCCTCGGGTAAGGCCTTTTGACTGAATCCAAGATTTACAGACCAAAACCTTTTATCGAGGGGATCTGTTCTATGAAGTTTGGATTCAAAGGGCCATACTTGAGGACCTAGAGGGCCACATGTGGCTATGAAGTCCTAGGCTATGAAGGCTGGGTAGGATTTCAAAAGACAGAGATAGAATGTAAGGAGATTACTCAAAGAACAGAACAACAATAATAATGATATCTCACAGGATAGTTGGAAACTTAAAATTTGACAGCAGAAGTGAAAATGCTTTGAAAATTTTTTAAAAATGACTTATGAGAGTTTAAAATTAGGAAGAAATCTTAAATCCAATAGTTTTTTAAGAAGCATAATCTATGGCAGGGTAAAGTCCACATTGTTAACAGTTATAAAGATGAACTTAATGAAATTTACCACAGTTTCTGTGTAACAATAACATTCATTCATTCAGATGAGTGTAATAACTGGTTCATATACACTGTACCTGCATAATTTTGGTTACATAGATACTCCTTATATCCTTTTTTTCCCCTTATCTGATCAGGACCAAAACATTTTTAAGAATTTTAAGCTTCTCTTCAATATAAGGAAAACTATCAGCATAATCCATCATATTAACACCAAAACTAACAGAAACCACATGATCATCTCAATAGGTGCAGAAAAAGCTTTTGACAAAATACAACACCCATTCCTATTTAAAACACTACAGAGCATAGGTATAAATGGAGTCTTCCTTAAAATAATAAATAGCATCTATCTAAAACCTTCAGCAAGCATAATATGTAATGGGGACGAGCTAGAAGCATTTCCAATAAGATCAGGGGTGAAACAAGGGTATCCATTATCACCACTGTTATTCAACATCATACTGGAAACGTTAGCTTTAGCAATAAGAGAAGAAAAAGACATTGAAGGCATTAGAATAGGCAAAGAAGAAACAAAGCTATCACTCTTTGCAGATGACATGATGTTAAACTTAGAGAATCCCAGAAAATCAAGTAAAAAACTACTTGAAATAATAAACAACTTTAGCAAAGTTGCAGGCTATAAAATAAACCCACATAAATCATCGGCATTTCTATATATTACCAACAAAGCCCAACAGCAAGAGATAGAAAGAGAAATTCCATTTAAACTTACTGTAGACATTATAAAATATTTAGGAGTCTACCTCCCGAAACAAACCCAGGAACTCTATGAACACAATTACAAAACACTTTTCACGCAAATAAAATCAGATCCAAATAACTGGAAAAACATCAGTTGCTCATGGGTAGGCCGAGCTCATACAATAAAAATGACTATTCTACCTAAACTAATTTACTTATTCAGTGCCATACCAACCAAACTGCCAAAAAATTATTTTATAGAGTTAGAAAAAATAATAACAAGATTCATTTGGAAGAACAAAAGGTCCAGAATATCAAGAGAACTAATGAAAAGAAATGCAGGGGAAGGTGGCCTAGCCACTTTAAATTGTATCATAAAGCAGCAATCATCAAAACTGCTTGGTACTGGCTAAGAAATAGAGTGATGGATCAGTGGAATAGGTTAAGTATGCAAGACACAGTAGTCAATGACTATAGTAATCTATTATTTGATAAACTCAAAGACCCCAGCTTCTGGGATAAGAACCCACTCTTTGAAAAAATCTGCTGGGAAAACTGGAAAAGAGTATGGCAGAAACTAGGCATAGACCAAAATCTCATACCATATACCAAAATAAAGTCAAAATGGGTACATGATCTAGATATAAAGGCTGATACTATAAGCAAACTGAGAGAACAAGGAATAGTTTACCTGTCAGATCTATGGAGAACAGAAGAATTCATAACCAAACAGGAGATAGAAAACATTATGAAAAGCAAAATAGATAATTTTGATTACATTAAATTGAAAAGTTTTTGCACAAACAAAGCCAATGCAACTAAGATTAGAAGGAAGGTAGAAAATTGGGAAAGAATTTTTACAACCAGTCTCTCTGATAAGGGCCTCATTTCTAAAATATATAGAGAATTAAGTCAAATTTATAAGAATACAAGTCATTCCTCAATTGATAAATGGTCAAAGGATATGAACAGACAGTTCTCAGATGAAGAAATTAAAGCCATCTATAGTCATATGAAAAAATGCTCTAAATCACTATTGATTAGAGAAATGCAAATCAAAACAACTCTGAGGTACCACATCACACCTATCAGAATGGCCAACATGACAAAACAGGAAAATGATAAATTCTGGAGAAGATGTGGGAAAATTGGATCACTAATGCATTGTTGGTGGAGTTGTGAAATGATCCAACCATTTTGGAGAGCAATTTGGAACTGTGCCCAAAGGGCTATAAAAATGTGCATACCCTTTGACCCAGCAATAGCACTTCTAGGGCTATATCCCAAAAAGATCACACAAATGGGAAAAGGACCTACATGTACAAAAATATTCATAGCAGCTCTTTCTGTGGTGGCAAAGAATTTGAAATTGAGAGGATGCCCATCAATTGGGGAATGGCTGAGCAAGTTGTGGTATATGAATGTGACGGAATACTATTGTGCTATAAGAAATGATGAACAGGCTGACTTCAGAAAAACCTGTAAAGACTTGTATTGTCTGATACTGAGTGAAGTGAGCAGAACCAAGAGAAAGTTATACACAATAACAGCCAAGTTGTATGATAACTGATATTGATAAACTTAACCCTTCCTGGCAATACAAGGATCTAAGACATCTCCAGAGGCCTTGTGATAGAAAATGCTATCCACACCCAAAGAAAAAACTATGCAAGCTGAACTGTTATTTTTTTTCTCTTCTGTTGAGTTTTGTTTCTTCTTTCTGATGGTTCCTCCTATTGGTTTTAATTACTACTTACAACATCACTAATGTGAACATATGTTTAATATGAATGTAAATGTATAGCCTATATCAGATTATGTGCCGTCTTGGGGAGGGTGGTGGGGAGGAAGGGGAAGAAAAATTTTAAACTCAAAAGCATATGGAAGTGATTACTGATAAATCAAAATAAATTAACAAAAAAAAGATCACCAGTAAAAAAAAAAGAATTTTAAGCTTCTCCCTGCAGGAGTATGGTATGTTAAAACTGTATAAAGCAGAGGAGGAATATATCTATATGCATTATCTATCTAATAGTCATGTCAAAAAGCATGATAGGTAAAAAGTAAATTCTCTCATTATTAGACAAAAGCTTTTGTGTCTAGAGAACAATGTTAGAAAAACCTCTCCTTAAAGTTATAATCATCTTAAGTCTCTCTGTGTGTCTATACAAATGAGTTAGCCTCTTTTTTTAAATTAAAAATATAAGCCAATTTCTGGTGAAGGATAACGTGGTTTAGTGGAAAGAGTCAGGGATCTGAAGTGGGGAAATTTGTTAGATTCCTGGCTTTACAAGCCACGTGAAACTAAGCAAAAGACTTTATCTCTCTGGCCTTCGGTTTCCTCATTTGTAACATAAGAGGGTTGCTCTATATGATTTCTAAGGTCCCCTCAAGCTCTAAATCTTGTGACTTATACATATATCAGCTCTACCTTAAAGAAAAAATAAAAAATACATCAATGAGGTAAGAATGTCCATATTTTTCTCCACACAGAGACAGAACTCTGAAACTTGAAAAATCATATTTCTATTGCACCGTAAGTCATAACAATAGTATATGTTCAAATAGCGAATTCTGCCCCAAACCAATTTTGCTACACTACATAAACAGAATCTCTCTGTTTTTATCTCTGAATCTACTAACAGAAATCTTATGCTATGTAGAGTTTGTTTAACTTAATAGGTTCTTTGCAATTCCAGGCATGAAATCCTAGAAAAAGGAAATATCTGACAGAGACAACTTAAAAAAAAAATCTCCTTGTAGTTTCAAGTGCTGACAGATTTGTTGGTAGGTAAAGGTAATATAGTCAAAGGAAGAAAAAGGAAGGGAAAAAAGTTTGAGCACTGCTGAATTAAATGAGGAGAAAAATAACCCCCCTAAAAGAATCACTCACTGCAGTAAGTTGTAAATGATGTATGAAATGACAAATCCCTGCCCAGTGCACAGGAAGAATATAAATACTGCTTGGTAATCACTGCATGGATACGGTATTGGCTGTAATTTTCAGCTTAGGTGCACCCAGAAAAATCTCACCGAATCTAAGAGGCTGAAGAAATCTAACAAAGAGCTCTAATTAGTTGATTTTGCCACCCCACCTTCATCTTGTAGTGCTTCTGTCTTAAAACAATCTTCTCTTTCTTCTCTCCTTTGCCCTCTGCCACAGACATTTGTCAGCAGCTAGAATCTAATGTGTTAAGCGGGTTTCTGTGTCTGTAGTGTCTCACAACACACACACAAATACCTGAAGGAATTTTAAACCACATTATATTTCCAAAAATTCATGCAGCTGAGAAATGTTTCATCATCACTAATGTTAATAAGAAGTTACATCTTTTAAGCACTCAAAATTATGCTAGTTCTGAGTACTCGGAGGTAGCTGTTAAATTTTCTTTTCAGGAAGTTGAATAATAATTTTAACAGGTCACATTTATACAGCGTTTGTAAAGGGCTTTACATACACAGCCATTTATGGGTTTGATGGTCATCTCTATCCAGAGGATGGTCTATTCCAGGGGTGGGGAACCTGCAGCCTCAAGGCCACATGTGGTTATCTAAGTCCTCAAGTGCAGTCCGTTGACTGAATCCAAACTGAAGGCCACAAGGGGACAGAGCCAAGATGGCAGAGTAAAAGCAGTGACTTGCTTGAGCTCTCCCCCAAACCCCTCCCAATACCTGTAAAAATGGCTCTAAACAAATTCTAGAGCAAACTGAAGGCCACACTTGAGGATGTAGAGAGAGGGTCACATGTGGCCTTGAAGCTGCAGGTTCCCTACCCCTGGTTTAGTCCTCTCTCACATTACTGTCTACCCTTTACAACTGAATACCCATAGGTATCTCAAGGTCAACCTGTCGTAACTCATTACTTTTTCCAATGAATCCTCCCCTGTTTCTAACTTTCCTATTTCTGTTGATTTCTGTCTTCCTTCTGGAAGACCTTGGAGCTATTGATGACCATTTTCCTTCATCTTTAGTATCCAAACAGTTGCCAAGCCCAGTTAATACTACCTACACTATTTTCTCTTGTGTATCCCCATTCACAACATTCATAGGATCAAAGGAGTGTAGACAGAGAGCTGGGAGAAATCTTACAGGCCTTTGAGTCCTACTCCCTTATTTTATAAATGAGGAAATTGAGGCACAGGGAAGGAAGGTGACTTATCCAGACTCACAAAATTTCTAAGTGTTTGAGATGAAATTTGGAGGTAGGTCTTCCTGATTTTTAAGTCCAGTATCCCCTTGTTCAGGCAATAGCCTCCTAATTTATTTCTCTGACTCCAGTAACCTCCCCTCTAATCCATTTTCCCCCATAGCTACCAAACTGATATTCCTAAAATACAGATATGATCACTTCACTCCTCACCTCAAGAAGCTCCAATGACTTTCTCTTACCTACAGAGAAAACAATACTAACTCCTGTTTTTAAATTTATTATATTTTACATTCTGAATTCAGAATTTCTTTCCAGGCTTATTATACATTACTCTCCTTTGTGAACTCATCGTCCTAGTCAAACTACTCTATCTGTTCATTCCCATGTGTGACATTTCATTCCTGTCTCCAAGATTTTGCACATTCTCCAGACAATCTGGAATGCATTCCCTCTTTACCTCCAACTCATGGAATCACAATAATACAGATTTAGATGGGAAGGGCCCTTAGAGATCATCTAGTCCAACCACCTCATTTTATAGATGGGAAGCTGAGGCCCAGAGAGCCAAGGGTAACAAAGCCAGTAAGTGGCCAAGGCTGGATTCCAAGTACCACCTCCTACATGAAGTGAATTGATTGTTTGTACCCTCACCAACCAAGTCCCAACAGAATTTATTTATTTCATAAATACTTATATGTCTGTGTGTTTATATTTACTATTATTTATTTCAATTATTCATTTATTCATTCATTTATTATTTTAGGTGTATGGCACTGTGGTAGGCACTGGGGACGCAAAGACCAAAATGAAAAAGTGCCTGTATAAACATGCATGTATGTATGTGTGCGTGTGTATGTGTGTGTGTATATCTATTTGTGTGTATATGTATGTATATGTATATATATATTTGTGAATATATGTATATTTGTGTGTATATGTATTTATATACATTTGTGTGTATATATGTATTTATATGTGTGTATATGTATGAATGTATATATTTATATATATTTGTCTGTATATGCATGTATATATATTATGTGTAAATGCATGTATCTACATATATATATATATGCTTATGTATGTATACATATATGTTTTTACATTTGCTTTTCTGTGTTTATATTATTTATTGTTCCCTACCCTTTTCAAGAGCGCATAAGCTTCTCGAGGACAGGGACCATTTCATTTTGGTCTCTGCATCCCCAGTGCCTACCACAGTGCCATACACCAAATAAATAAATAAACGAATGAATGAACGAATGAAGAAATAATGAGCACTTAATACATACCTGACAGTCTGATTTCACCTCATCCTTATAATAACTACTTGGTCTTGGTACTATTATTATCCTCATGTTACCAATGAGATAAACATGACTGAAAAAGTCTAAATCACTTGTGTGATTTAGAAAATTGCTGGGAAGGGATTACCCAGCATTACACCAGAGCCTTGCTGTGGCACCATCCTTCCGTCCCACAGAGCTATCTTGGATGTCCTTCCACAGGGGATCTCTCACCAAAAGTACTCAACAAAAATGTGTTCTCATTATAATGCAGTCCCATACCTGGACTTCATTCCCACTGCATTAGGCTAGTTTCCCACTTATCACCTCTCTTTTCCTTAGGAGCCTGTGTACTACAGGGTAGTTTCTCTAACTGGTTCTCCTGGCTGATGTTTCTAAAACATAGTCTTCTGGGAGACCTGAAGCACATATTTTGTTAGTGGCAGACAGTTTTTGATCTCTGCAGGCAATTATACAAGTCCCTACTAGAAAATTATGCTGTACTTTGCATAGCTTCTCCAACATTACGTGAATATTAATCAATGCAGCACAGTAGAAAAAGAACTAGCTTTGGAGTCAGAAGACCTAAGTTTGTTAGAATCTCCTTTCAGCTACTTATCAGCTCTATGACCTTAGACAAATCACTTAACCTCCCTGTGATGATGGGCTTATTTGGCTGCTTCTCCTTGCTGATGTTTCCTGCACTTGGTTTTCAGGAAGACCTAAAACAGACATCCTGAGTTCCAATAGTTTCATTTGTCCCGTGAGGCTATTTCTAATCTCTGCAGGCAACTGTGTAGGCCTCCAGCAGAAAATCCTGCCTTTCAACATTTTCTCAAACACTAAATTAATATTTATTTATGTGGTATAACAGCAACTTTAGGAGTCAGGGGACTTAGATTAGTATTATAGCTTTACTGTGCAACGATGTGTGACATTGAGAAAGTCACATTCCCTAGCTGGGCTTCAGTTACCTCATATGGAAAAGGGAAGGGGGTTGAATTCGGTGATATGTAAGTACCCTTCCAGCTGTAAATCTATAGCCTTAGCCTACTTTGGTAGAGAGAAAAACTGAAGCAGACAGCAGTTAGAAGATATGCTCTAGCCACTAACAGAACAAGGATCAAAAAGCAAGGCACCCTTTTTTCTCTGTTTTGAATGCAAAGACATTTCTATTTTCATACAGAGTTGCTCATACTTAGTCAATTTGGATGATCACCATAGGAAAGGAATAAAACTAATAAAAAGATTCCAATGTGAATTCACTCATGTCACAAAAGCCATGACCAAAGGAAGGAAATGACAGTGATGATAAGAAAAGAGAAAATAAATCTGAGTCTCGAAAAGGTTTCATTTTCTGTATGGGGAAAAATACTCCCTACTATCTGAATCAGGTATAAAACTAGTCCCTTCCCATCTTTCAGTAATGCTTTCAAGATTATTTTTCAAACGAGCATATTTAACATTTCCCATTGCTATGATTGGCAATTCATACAGAAAGAAAGCTCAGTAGGGACTTGATTATTATATTTCCCCCTCCTTTTCCCACCATGCTACATTCTAGCTACAATTTGATTCTTACTTTCTCTGAAAGCATCTTTAAAGAATTCTTCAGGCTGTCTGGAGAATGCTGGCTGGCAGAATTAAGCAGCCCATCTGCGTGGGTTGATATGAGGGGCTGGAGTTGATCAATGTTGCCGAGAACTTCCTTCGCTTTCGCTGTGTTTTCAGGTGAATAGTAAATAAACTGGTATCCGGTACTGAAACAAGAAGTAGAAAGATGAAGTTACCTAAGAGCGCCATATCTTTGCTGCCCCAGTACCAGATGGCACAGCCCTGGAAAGCTAGGTGTCATCGTTCTTCATCGACCAGAGACCAGTAGGCACACCCACATTTTAGAAGGAATCTGACTCAGATTTTATTAAAAGGATGCCTTTTTGGTAGGTTAAAAGCAAAAAACAAAAATCCTAGGACAAATTCTGGACAAGCATTTTCTTCATGGCTGACTACAGGAAGCAGGAATATCCAAAACTAATTATCCCCATGGTGTTCTGGATACTAGTCCCAAAACCAAAATTTCTGGTTTGAGGGGCAGCAGAAGCTATCACAAAGCAGGAGGTGGGGGTGGGGGAGGTCAAGGAAAGGGACCAAATGCCAATAATGCAATCTGCAGAGACCTGTGATGACCAGTCAATGACCACAGAGAAAAAAGATGCTCCTTTTGACTCCCCTCTTACCTTGTTGTTCCCTAACTGGTAGAGATATTTGCATGTGAGGAAGCAGCAACTTGGTTCCCTCCTCCCTTTTAGACAGAATGGGTCATTAATTTTTAAATGGTCAATATACACAATGCATATACATATGCGTACACATATGCGTACCTATGTGTGCACACACATATGTGTATGTGTGTACATGTATACATACAATCAATTCAAGTTAATAATAAGGAGCAAGAACTACTGCCAGTTCACTTCATCCAATTTTACCCAGCAATGGAAACATACTGACCTTCAAGTGAGAAAGAATAAAGACATTCTTCTCGCTTAGAGATCTATTCGTTCATTCAGTTATTCACCAAGCATTTCTTAAGCCCCTATTATATTTATGATATGGCAGGTGCTTGGGATAATAAAGAGAAAAATGAAGCAATCTTCGAGGTACTTCTTGAGTCTATTGAGGAAAATAATGTGTGTACAGAAAATTAAAGTATATACACATTAAATGTATGCATACACACATGTACATGTATACATGTCTGTTTACATCTATGTGCATGGGGGAGGTCCAGGGAACTGGAAGTAACTCCTGTTCCTTATTATTTACTTGGATTGGTTACTGATATATGTATATGCATATATATATGCACATATGTATACATACATACACACGCATATGTGTGTGTTCAAATCTAGCCTCAGACAACTTACTGTTACATGATCCTGAGTAAATCATTTCATCCTGTTTGCCTCAGATTCCTCATCTGTAAAATGAGCTAGAGAAGGAAATAGAAAACCACTCCAGTATCTTTACTAAGGAACCCCCAAATGGGGTCATGACTGAAAATGAAGGAACAACAATGATAGGAAATCCAAAGTAATATACGATGGCATTAGCCATTTGATGTCTAATGATGGTTAAGCATTAGCAACTGGTGGGGTCAGACTAGACTTCCTAGTTAAGGCGGAACATGAACTGAGCCTTGAAGAAAAATAGGGATTCCTTGAGAGGGAGGTTAGGAGGAATGCTGTTTCAGGAATGGTTGGGAGCCTGGGCAAAGTCAAGGATGGGAGATAGAATAGCATATATTTATATAGTTAAATCTGCTAACTGTGGGGATTCCACAGGTTTTTGTACTGGGTTCTTTTTTTTTTCTTCTCTCTCTCTACTATTTAATTTGGTGATCTTATCAGTTCTTATGAATTCAGTTATCATCTCTATGCAAATGACTCACAGACCTAGTTTTCTAGCCCTAAGTTCCCTCTTGACTTCCCATCTCATATCTCCAACTGTGTATTAGGTGTATCAAACTGGATGTCTCATAGACAACTTAAACTCAGCATGGCCCCAAACTGAACTCATTATCTTTTCCCAAAACCCTCTTCTCTTCCTAACGTTCCTATTATTATCAAAGATACAACCATCCTCCCAGTCACTCAGACTCACACCCTAGATGTCATTCTCAATACCTCTCTCATCTCCCCCATACTCAATTAGTTGCTGTCTTGTCATTTTAACTTTCATATTATTTCTTATATTACACTCTCCTCCTTCTCTCTCCTGACATTGCAACTACCCTGACATAATTTCTCATCACTGGACTATTGCAATAGCCTTCTAGTTGGTCCCGTCTCAAGTTTCTCCTTACTTTAGTCCATCCTTCATTGTCAAATTGATCTTCCCAAAGCACAAATCTGTCCATACCAATCCCACCACCCACTTAAGAAACACCAATGGCTTCCAATTGCTTCTTGGATCAAATGCAAAGTTTTCTGTTTGGGATTCATTGCACTTTATAACCTGGCCCCTTCCTTCCAGTCTTTTTGCGTCTTACTCTCCTCCACAGTAACATTTTCTTCCTCACTATTTCTAGCACATAACATTTCATCTCTCAACCTTGGGCATTTGTGTCAGCTGCTCCCCATGCCTAGAACTTCTCTCTTTCTTCTTCTTTCTCTTTCAGTCTGGCTTCCCTGGCTTACTTTGTTTCTCAGCTGAAGTCCCACCTTCTCAGTCTTTCTTCATCTTAGCACCTTCCTTCTGAGATTATCTCTAATTTATCTTGTTTGTACATAGTCATTTGCAACTTATCTCCCCCATTAGCCTCTGAGTTACTGATGATCTAGGGCTCTGTTTTTATTGTTACTATTATTCTTATGCCTTTGCATTCCTACCTTGGCATAATGCCTAGCCCATAGGAGGAGCTTAATGTTTGCTGACTTCACTTGAAAAATTCCTGTACAGCACTGCCTCTGTTTTCTTCTTTTTCTTTCTCTACAAATTTTGGGTTATACTTCTTTTATCTTTTCTTCATTTACTTATCTTATTCTGTTTCTCTTCCACTTATTCATCTGGATTGGAATCTATTTTAACCTGTGTGTGTGTGTGTGTGTGTGTGTGTGTGTATACACACACATTTATATACAGCTATGCATACATACCCATGCATATATGCCTATGCACAGATAGATATTCATTTTCATTAGTCATGCAAATTAAAGTAAGTAGCATATAAACTTATTAGTGAGGGGAAGAGAGAAGAAGATAAAATTGAAAACAGCTCCAAAGTAATGCTTAGTTCCCCCTGGCATCCACATCACTTTCGCCTGCCAAGTTTCCACTTTTTGCACTGAGGTTTTAGTGGAAAGCCCAGTAATCTCTTTGTCTAGAATCCATTCCCTCCTCATCTCTACCTTTTAGCATCTCTCCCTTCCTTCAGCAAAGATGCCTCTTCTCAGGAATCCTTTCTTGATCTACCTGCCCCTCTAAGTATTTAATTACTCTTTTATGAAATCACTTTGCATAAACTTTATGTTTAAGTACCTACCTACTTACTCTCTTTGTCTCTCCCAGCAAATCCTTAAGGACAGGGTATGCTACTATTTTTGTTGAACAGAATTGAACTTAGCTGTTCAAGTTTGTAAATAGTATCTATTACTTCAGACAATGGGGAAGACTTGGGAAAAGATTTTCCCCTTTGTGAATCATTAATTTCTTTTTCTCATTAAATTTGGATTTAAAGTCCTCCTCATCAAAGGCTTCGTCTAATCAACTCATCCTGGGTTCTGTAAAGGTGAAGGAGAAGGCAGACATACCTTCTGGTCCAAGCCTCAGGGGCTGTGGAGTGAGGGAAGGGAAGGGAAATCGGGGCATCCAACAGAGACAGCCCGGGTGGAGAAGAGGTGACTGTGAACTGCTCGATGATTCCTTCTCACTTGTATGCACTTCCATCACTATGACTTGGCTTTTCACTGTCCTATTATTGGAACTGACATATCCCCCCACAGCAAGCTCTTCGAAGGGAAGAGTGCTCAAGGCTATTCCAGTCTTCCACTTTCTTCCTATGGCCTCTTTTTTCAGCACACCTGTCATTTCCTAAGCTCATCTACCCCACTCAGAATACATCCTCTTTGACCCCTGCCATCAGTGGTTTCCTTCGGCCTCAATTTCAAATTCTGCTTTTATTTATTAAAACTGGCCCCTCCTTGACCTTTCCTGCCTTCACTATTCCCTTCAACAGGTGACTTTTTTTTTTTTCATCCTGGCTTCAGGCTTCCCTCTCTGCGTTCGAAATTTCTTTTGACTATATTTCTTGCTATTGCTTTCTGTTTCTTAAACTTTGAACCCTTTCATATGGTGCTAAACTTAATAGGATTAAAGAAGATAGATACAACTGTGCCTAATCCCAGCTCTGTTGTCTTTTTGTCCACTTTCTGTTTTTCTTAATGTTCAGCATCTCTGGCTCTGAGTCTCCTTCATTAGTCCCAGTTTTATTTTTCACCCCACTAGATCCTGTTTCCTTCCTCCTTTTACTCTCCAATTACTACAACAGGACAGAGGCATAATTCAGGCTCAAGATGCCGTATGAGGCTCCTTTGGAATGGAGTTATGCATCAGGACTAGATACCTGGGCTTCATTCATCCTTTTAACGATGAACATTTTACCTAGTGAGGCTTCAAGATTCATCTTCACAATAAAAAACTGCATTAGTATCCAGAACAAAAATAAGGTAATATGGGGGAAAAATACTGTAACACACAAAATAATTTTGAGTATACATAAATATTCAGATACCCACTTAATGTCTTCTTGTTCAAACATGTGGTACCTTTCTTATGGTTATAGACACAATTAAATTATCAAAATAAAAGAAATATAGCTAAATTAAACTTTATAGAGGTGTGGAACTTTAAAGTGAGTCCAAACTTGTAAATCTGCAACATTTGAAAGTCCCACCCAACATCCAAGGCCTATCTCAAACATCCTAACCCTTCAAATTGGAAGTCATCAGAAATCATAGAATCTTAGAATTCAGAGATTAGTGGGATCTGTGGTCATGTCATCTGACTGGTTATCTGAAAACTGATGCCCTCCCAATATACTGACAAGTACTCATTCAGCCTTTCCTTATAGATGTCAAATGAAAGGAAATCTCCACCTCCAGACCATTCTACTATGCAATGCCTCTGATTATTAAGAAGCTCGTTCTTACAGCAAGATGAAGCCTTTCTCTCTGAAACTTCTACTCCTAACAAAAATTAAAAAAATAAATAAAAAGAAAGAAACACCTACTCCTCAGTCCCCATGTTGCCCACTAGGCCAAGTCTAATTCCTCTTTGAGGTAAAAGCCTTTTATTTGCTTAATGATAATTATCATGCCACCTCTAAGCTTTCTCTTGTCCAGGTTGAATATCCCCTGTACTTTGTAATTCATCAATAAATGACATGAACTTGAAGCTTTTCATCAGCCTGGATGCCTTCCTCTAGCCACTCTCAAGCTCATCAATAACAATACTAAAATGCAAGAGACATTTTAAACACAAAACTCCATATGTGATTCAGTCTTTGTTTTCTCATCTGTAAAACAGGGGCAATAATAGCACCTATCTCACAGAATGATTGTGAGGATTAAATAAGATAAAGTGCTTTGCAAACATTGAAGCACTATTTAATACTAGCCATTACTAGTGTTACTTAATTTATAATTTTCTTATGATATACCATATCCTAACTTGAATCACGTGAATGCAATTTTATCTTACCCACTAGACCATAAGCTTTCTTATTTACTTTCTCATATCCCTCTGTGCCCGGTGTAGTCCCCTATGCATACTAAGTGTCGGATTAGTTACTTGAATTGGATTTATTAAATATTAGAAAAAAACTAAACTTAATCATGTAAATCCTAACTGCTTCACAGCCAGGAAAAGGTATTGTATTAATAGGCGATTACAAATTATTTGGAGTGGAAGTAACAAAGCATGGCAACTCTGGACTTGGTCAGGAAGCCCTGGGACTGGTTCCTGGCATGGGGCAAGTCTTTAACTTCTCTCAGCTTTCATTTTTGTCATCTGTAAATTGGTGATAATAGTACCTACAGGATGTTGCAGGTTTATTGTGATCCTCAAATGAGCAAAAGAAATAATATTTAAAATACTATACATTTCAGTTATTATTATGACATTTTCCTAGCAAATAAAAAGAGAAATAAAGAGATTTTCTCTTCGCAAGATATCACACTTTAGTGATTTTTTTAATGCAAATTATAGCTAATGAAATAGTATTCCTAGGCAAAGAGTCTAATCACAGACATACTTACAAATATTATAGGAGGACTAAAACGTTCTTTGGTCAGCTAGGTGGTGCAGTAGATAGAATGCCAGCCTGGAGTCAGGAAGACTCATCTTCCTGAGTTCAAATCTGGCCTCAGATACTTATTAGCTGTGTGACCCTGGGCAAGTCACTTAACCCTATTTGCCTCAGTTTCCTCATCTATAAAATGAACTGGAGAATGAAATAGCAAACCACTCCAGTATCTTTGCCAAGAATACCCCAAAGGGGACATGAAATGTCGACACAACTGAAACTACCGAACACAAATGAAAAGAAGATATTAAATTAAAAATTAAACGGAGATATTAGTGAATGGCTGTGATTTACCCTTGATAGGAAGGGAAATAATCTGATCAGATTCAAGCCTTTATTATTTCAAAACTCTAGGACTTTTAGTAAAGCCCAACTATTGTCAGTACCAGAGAGGAAGTGAGTTGAATTTTGCTTGAGGGCAGAGGTGGTCAGTGGGCATCAAGATAGTATCATCCAGATACATGTCTCATATTTGAATGAAAAGTTTATAGGTAGGGTGGAGCACCTAAAGAAGGCTGGACTTAATAATCAATGACTATTCATACAAGAATATGATACAGGTTGTGAAACAAACACATGGCTTTTTGAAGGTTGAAAACATTTAGTATCTATTGGATATCTAGAAAGACGTAGTTGAGTAGCCAGAACTATTATGCACCAGAGACTCACTTTTCTTCAAAAACAAACATGACAAATCCCAAAACAAAAAATACAAACCTCAAAATACACTGGCAAATTCTTTAAACTGTCTGGAACTAGGGCTTCATTATAGATAAAACTGTTACCAATTATTACCTGGGGAGAACACTGGTCCATAAAAATCTAAGAATATTTTAAATGCATGTCACCATACTGAAAAACTCATAAGCTCCAAACTATATGTAATGAAAAGTTGTGAAAATATAGAGACCAAGCAGAGGAAATCCAAACCATGATGGAACAGGATGAAATAACACACCATTCCTTGAATGTGCTTTCAGGGTACTCACAGAAGATTATCTCATATCCCAATACTTTAATTCTGTTATAAACTGTAATCATTTTATGTACCCACACATGGTTACCAGGATAATAGTCTGCATTCCAGAAGGTAACAGCAACAATTATAACAATAGTGACAATAAGACAAACAGCCTGAGGCAATGGACAGATTATTAAACTTGGAGTCAGGAGGATCTGAATTCAAATTTTACCTCTGACAAGTATACAACTATGGGCAAATCACTTCACTTCTGACCCTCAGTTTCTTTATCTGAAATAGGGGCAATAACACGTGTAGGACTTAGATCAAAAAACTGTTGTATAGTTCAAATGAAATAGTGAATGTAAAGCATCTTCTAGACTTGAAAGCATTATATTATCACTGATTATTGTTAAATAAAAAACAAACATCTTAAAAGCTCAGAAATGAAAAAGGCAGTAGGAATCAAATGCAAGTCCTAACCCAGCTTTTAAGAATCTTATTTTTCATTCTAACAACCTCTCAGTTCACATTTTGTTTGGTTTTGTTTGTTTTTGCCTCAGTTGTCCCATAAATGTGTGTCCTCAGTGCAGTAAATATTGCCTCTTTAGACTTGGGCTTAAAAATGACAGTTACAAATAGGCTGTTACAAAATGTTGTAGCAGGAGTCCCAGTAAGTTAACTTGGACTCTTTACCTTAGCTCACAAAAGAAGGGGCGTGTGAGTAAAATCAAAACAAATGACAGCATGCCTGAAGGTATTTCTCCCTTACCCTCGTCATCAAACTCAAATATGCCAGAAATACATAAATATTTCAAGGTCTCACTGCTTCAAGATCACTAAAGGTTTCCCAAGTGAGTGTCCACCATAAAATACCATATTTCTCCACTGGTAACAAGGCTTCAAAAGCATTTAAGCTCTGGCCCCGATTAACGCACATAATGAGCTCCCTGAGGAGGCCATATTACTCAAATTTACATAAAATATTTCCATTGGGCTGGAACCCATCACCATATTTTATATAACTATAATTTCAAATAGTGTGAATTCAATCATGTAATTAGTTCATATTATATATTATTTACACAAATTGGGACCTAGCTGTAATAATGCCTCTGTAGAGGCATCTGGTTGGGGTGGAGTGGGGTGCAGCAGGGTGGGGGTGGGGTTTTCACGTTGGTGGTGCAGTGGATAGAGTGGCAGGCTTAAAGTCAGGAATTCAAATCTGACTTTAGATACTTAGTAGCTGTGTGACCCTGGGCAAGTCACTTAACCCCATTTGCCTCAATTTCCTCATCTGTAAAATGAGCTGGAAAAGGAAATGGTAAACCACTCCAGTATCTTTGCCAAAGAAACCCGAAATGGGGTCACAGTCGGACACAACTAAAAAACAACTAAACAGCAGGGACATCTTGATACAGTGAATCTGGAGTCAACGGTCTGGATAACGTTGGCCAAGTTACTCAACCTCGATGGGCCTGGTAAAATGATGAAAATCAAATCTATGGGCCTATTTTTGAAAGGGATTCAGGACAACTTTGGAAATGGATTCAGTACACAGACTATAGAAAGACAACCAAGAAAACAAAGGAGGAGAAAGAAAGAAATGGGAAATAGGAAATTAGCCAACAATAGCTGATAAAAAGAATAAATTTTTAACAGAAGCCCTCATTTAATACATCTGGACCTTACAGTACCTTAAGCACTCCCACTCTTCTCTTTTCTAGAAATTTCCTCCCACTCCCTTAATTTATTAAAAAATCTTTCCTTCAATTATCTCTGAAAAAGCTTTGGTATCCAACATAAATAGAAAACTAATAAAAATACAAAAACAAAAGTCATCTCTCAACAGACAAATGATGAAGGGTTATGAGCAGCCGTCAGAAGAATTGCAAACTACAAACAACCAGATGGCAAAATACTACAGACCAAAATAATAAGAAATAAAAATTTAATAAATAAACCCATTCCTTACTTTCCCAAAGAAAATTAGCAAAAACAAAAAAAAAATGGGAATATGCAGTATAGAAAGAAAGACACATTTTTGGTAGACCTGTGAATTAGCACAACCATGCTGGAATGCAATTTTTGGATTATGCCAATAAAGTAGCTAAGATATTCATTTTGACTACGAGATTCCATTGAATCCAGAGAATTTCATTTAATATATATAAAAGGTCACTGACAAAAAGAAAGGGTACATATACACCAAAGTATTTATAGCAGCACTTTTGTGATAGCAAAGAACTTGAAATAAAGCCAATGCCTATCAATTGGAGGATTGGCCAAATAAATTGTGGTCTGTGAAGGAATATTACTTAGTATGCTTTAAGGAACGAGTAAGATGATAAATACAAAGAAACATTAATAAAATGCAAAGGGAAGTACAGAAAACCAGGAGGAGAATGTGCGTGCTACAACAACATAAACAAAAAGAACGCCCACCACAAAACAATTAGAAATTCACATTGCCTAATTACAAAGAATAAGATTGGCCCCAAAGAAGAGATATCAGAAGACATTTACCTTGTTTCTTTGCTGAGGTGAGGTGAAAAGTATAGATCCGGCCTGCACAACATTCAGCCCGTAAGCGGCCTGTGAAATGATTTGGGGCAGCCCGCATAAAATGTAGAGGATGTAAAACAGGCCTGCATAGCATACCACCTGAGCACCACTTACATGGTCCACTCGTGGTATGTTATGCAGGCCTGATGTAGAGCATCCCATATAATGTCACATGTATATGTTTTCCTAATTTCTAGGTAATTTGCTATTTTTTCTTTTAATCTTTCTATTAAAAAAAAACATACTTTGTTATAATGGCCGACTCTTTGGAAGGAGGAGGGAGAAGGCTACAGGGACAAATCTAATGGATGTGCAAACAAAAGATATCAATAAAAATCTATTATAAAGAACTGCTCAGGCTTAAAGCAGTCTTTTAGTATCTGTGCCATTGCAACATCAGAGGTGTGAAAGCAATCTGATTATGTATGAGTGAGGGTCTGCTTCTCCCTATAAACTTCTGGTCCTCTTCAGTTCCTCTGAGCAGCTCTGTTTTGTGGGATAGAACCCAGACAGCTATTCATCAAACAAGGAAGAGGATGATCCCTGGCAAAATGTGGGCACTAGACATACAGTGGCTTTCTTTCAGTGGATTATGGACCTCTCACCCTTTTGCCGTGGCTCAAGGCCAATGCTCCTCTCCACGGGCTGAATCACGTGTAGATCTTTATCCTTCAGAGGCCTATCTGTAGCTTTGTCTCTCTAGACTATTATCCAGATCTATCCTTGCCCACCTCCTTCCTTGACCCTCCCCCTTCTCATGGGTATCTCAACTGAAGCACTTTCTTTGGAGAGAGTTAGAACATGCCGATTAAAAGGGCACTGCTTGAAGCATCCTGTCTAGTCTCTCACTTCTACGAAATTTCTAAGTACCAAAATGCAGTTATAAGAGACTGGTATAAACCCTTTAGTTGTGGTCTGTATTTCTCCACATGAGATCCAGTTCACCTCATCCCATTGAATGTCAGTAAAATGCATTCTACTTGTTATATTCTTAGAAGGCCAAAGGGAATATTTGTGAGGTCTTGCACAGCTGTAAAGGAGGGAGGGGAACTGATTCTCTTCCTAATCTCTTTCCATTCTTTGTTAGAACTGTGCCTTAGCAGTTTGGGGGTTGTGTGGGAATGGGGCATGTGGAGAAATTACTCCTAAGCAAATCTATGTAAGTATAAGAGAAAGTCAGTTTTAGATTATAAATTAATCCTAATTTTCCATAAGTCAACCTTTTACTGCTTCTCATGAGAGTACATATTCTGAATAACTCTAATAAAGTTTTAACCACATTTTACATAGATGGCGACCCAAACAGAATTATGGAGACCTATCCTAGCCATGTCATATCTCGGAACAAGTACATCAAAGCATGGTGATGCTTGAAGTCATGCCACATAAAGATCATTTAAAGGAACTAGTTTTGTTTTGTTTGCTTTTTTTTCCTCCAGAGAAGAGAAGGCTTGAGATGAGGAGAGCTGAAAGGTATCTTCAAGTATGTGAAGAATTGTCATGTGCATACATATGAGGTCTGTGCAGCTCCAGAGTTTGATGCCATCAAACAATGTCACACGCAAATATCTGGATAAATGCAAGTATCTGGAGGACTCTGCCTTCTTTAGGCAATTCCTCTTCCATTCTGACTCCACGTTAGATGCTGGCAAATGGGTCTCCTTGCTTTTTATTTCACTATAGAATAAGACCCACAAAGTTATCAGACAAGATTATCTATGTTGTATCTATCAAGGAACCTTGTAGGATCAAAATGTATATGAAGGGGACGCTTTATTTTAGAAAAGCTTTAAGGGTACATTTTTGTCTGTGGACATCAATCAGGGATGAGAACTAGAAGAAATGGGTGAATGTTGCAAAAAGACAGATTTCAACTCAATGAATAGGAAAGAATTTCCTACCAAGTCTCTCCAATAGTGCTGCCATTTGGGGCTTTTTGGCTCCCTTGGGAAATAGTCACCACCACCATCATCACCTCCACCACCACAACCCACCTCCCTAGCCACTGGAGGTGGCTTCCACCGGAGAGGCTATGATTTATCCTCACCTACCCTCTGCCTCAGCCGACTTGGGTTATTAACCATACTACAGTCATACCAACTGCTCACTCTCCTCCATGTCTTTAAATCTTTCCTCCACTTGGGATGACCTAGACCTCTTTCAAACTCCTCCTCATCTCTTCAAGCCCAGCTCAAAAATCACCTTTCTCCAAGAAATCTTCACTTCTTTATGTATGTGCCACATCTATTATTACTAGACTATAAGCAGCATGAGGCTAGACACTATCTTTCCTCAACTTTGTATCTCATCTGTTGCCCTACTCAATGTTCCTCACAAGTAGGCACTTTAGTTTTAAGTGAAGGAAAATAAACCTTTTACCTTTAAAATGCTAAAGAAAGGGTTAGGATCTTCCCCAATCTTGGCTGCACAGCACAAATTCTGCTTGCGCTATGAGTGTTTGTTCCATTTGGGTCAGCTATCTCCATTTTTTAAATGTACCATTTTCATTTTAACTTTTCCAAGGCTCAGATCCTGTCCAGTGTAGCTTTTTAAAAAAATCTCTCTACAGAAAAGTTTTATTGGCAATAGATGTGCTAAATGGCTCTCATTTCAGCCGCTTTCTGTCTTTGGGATGACAGATATCGAACGCACAGTTAGGCTAATAGAAAGCTGTTTTCATTTTTTATTATATTTATTACAGAAAGCTCCCTCTTTAACTAGAGTGCATGACTTTGTTCTTGGATAAAATGCAACCTAATTGAATTGACTTAACCATGGCAGCTTAAAGAAAATGTGGTTTACGGTGGAGGCAAAATGCTTTCTGTAAATTTCTAGAAAGAAATCTTTAAACAATAAGCTATTTTCAGATTACTTTTTTTTAAAGTATAGTTCTTCTAACTTCTGATATGCCTGCTAATAATCTAATTTTTCTACTTATTTGTTTAAACTACTACCACCACCACCACCCCACCACCACCACTACTCCTATTCCCACTGCCACCACCACCACCACCATTACTACTACTGCTACTGCTGCTGCTACTTGTACCAATAGTACTACTACCATGACAATGATTACTACTATGACTGCTACCACTACTATAAATACTAGTACTAGTACCACTACCACTACTATTGCAACTACTGCTGCTGCTACTGCTACTACTATTTCACATTTACTACTTCTGTTATTGTTGTTGATGCTGCTATTGAAACTACTACTCAGGGGCAGCTAGGTGGCACAGTGGATAGAGTACCGGCCCAGAAATCAGGAGGATCTGAGTTCAAATTCACCCTCAGACCAAACACTTGACACTTACTAGCTGTGTGACCTTGGGCAAGTCACTTAAACCCAATTGCCTAAAAAAAAAAAAGAAACTACTACTCATATGAGTTTTACTCGTTGCCACTCTAAGACAGGGAACATATGAGATACTTCTTGTTAAGAAGAAAGTCTTAGGGGGCAGCTAGGTGGCACAGTAGATAGAGCTCCAGCCTTGGAGTCAGGAGGACCTGAGTTCAAATTTGGCCTTAGACACTTGACACTTACTAGCTGTGTGACTCTGGGCAAGTCACTTAACCCCGATTGCCTCACTGAAAAGGTAAAAAAGAAGAAGAAGAGGAAGAAGAAGAAGAGGAAGAAGAAGAAGAAAAGGAAGAAGAAGAAGAAGGAAGAAGAAAGTCTTAGGGCTCAGTTTTGCTCTATAATCAACTTGTCAATTAAATGCAAAACACATTTTATTAGGTGACCATTGAAGCAATGATACAAAGTCAATTTGACCCTTGCCCTTATTAATTTCTTATTGTCTAGTAGAGGACTATTACAACATTCATAAAAAGCTAGAATACATTGAAAAGATGGAGGCCACCCAAAGGGAGATCCTTGAACTTGTATTTTTTATTCCTCAAAAACTATCACTCCATCATTCACCCTCTTCTTTTTTCTAGTCATGAAAGAAGAAAAAAGCCTAAGTCCTCACTAAAACCTCTTGAACTCAATGAGGTTTAAAATTTACCTATGTTTGGTATGCTGTTCTGTTATGACAAATAAGGGCATAGCATCTATCTTTTAAATATCTGTGTATTTTATATGTATACATTATCTGTATGTGAAAGAGAAATAAAAAAGAAATATTTGAAGAGTGAACAATTAGAAGATAGAGTTTTTTTAACTTACAAAATATTAGGACTACATTTAGAATCTCTACTGATATCTAGACCAGTAGCTATATCTATCAACTCTGCATACACATGTATAATCATCCTATCATTTATAATTGCATATATATGTACATTTAAATGAAAATTTTTGTTCATTTAAATGAAATTCATTAAATTGAGTTATCATATTTGGGGTTTAATTTAAATATCTTAATTTTATATCAGTATATTCAGTGGAATAGGTTAGGTATGCAAGACACAGTAGTCAATGATTATAGTAATCTATTATTTGATAAACCCAAAGATCCCAGCTTCTGGGATAAGAACCCATTCTTTGAAAAAAACTGCTGGGAAAACTGGAAAAGAGTATGGCAGAAACTAGGCATAGACCAAAATCTCACACCATATACCAAAATAAAGTCAAAATGGGTTCAGGATTTAGTTGCAAAGGCTGATACTATAAGCCAACTGGGAGAGCAAGGAATAATTTACCTATAAGATTTATGGAGAAGAGAAGAATTCATGACCAAAAAAGAGATAGAGAACATTATAAAAAGCAAAATGAATAACTTTGACTACATTAAATTGAAAAGTTTTTGCATAAAGTCAATGCAACTAAGATTAGAAGGAAGGTAGAAAATTGGGAAAGAATTTTCATAACCAGTCTCTCTAATAAGGGTCTCATTTCTAAAATATATAGAGAATTAAGTCAAATTTATAAGAATACAAGTCATTCCTCAATTGATAAATTGTCAAAGAATATGAACAGGCAGTTCTCAGATGAAGAAATTAAAGCCATCTATAGTCACATGAAAAAATGCTCTAAATCACTATTGATTAGAGAAATGCAAATCAAAACAACTCTGAGGTACCACATCACACCTATCAGAATGGCCAACATGACAAAACAGGAAAATGATAAATTCTGGAGAAGATGTGGGAAAATTAGAACACTAATGCATTTGTTGGTGGAGTTGTGAAATGATCCAACCATTGCGAAGAGCAATTTGGAACTATGCCCAAAGGGCTATAAAAATGTGCATACCCTTTTACCAAGCAATAGCACTTCTAGGGCTATATCCCAAAGAGATCATATGAATGGGAAAAGGATCCACATGTATAAAAATATTTATAGCAGCTATTTTTGTGGTGGCAAAGAATTGGAAATTGAGAGGATGGCCATCAATTGGGGAAAGGCTGAACAAGTTGAGGCATATGAATGTAATGGAATACGATTGTGCTATAAGAAATGATGAACAGGCTGACTTCAGAAAAACCTGTAAAGACTTGTATGGTCTGATGCTGAGTGAAGTGAACAGAACCAAGAGAACGTTATACACAATAACAGCCATGTTATGGGATGACTAATAGTGATCAACTTAACCCTTCCCAGCAATACAAGTATTTAAAACATCTCCAAAGTCCTCATGATGGAAAATGCTATCCACATCCCAAGAAAGAACTATGAAATTTGAACGCAGATCAAAACATACTATTTGCTATTTTTTTTTCTTCTGTTGAGTTTTGCTTCCTCTTTTGGGTGGTTCCTTCTATTGGTTCTAATTCTTACAACATGACTAATGTGCAAATATGTTTAATAGGAATGTATATGTATAGCCTATATCAGATTGTGTGCTGTCTTGGGGAGGGTGGTGGGGAGAAAGGGAGAGAAAAATTTTAAACTCAAAAGTATATGGAAGTGATTGTTGATAAATCAAAATAAGAAAAATTATATCAGTATTTACTCAGAAAGCATACATGGCCTTTTGCCAACCATACTCAGACAACGGATTTAGTTCAATCACCACTGTAAAGCCATAACAGCAGCTAAAATTTATATCCTGTTCTTCAAATTATTTTTCCTTGATTTTAGAATTTTCCACAGAATAGAGGAATACATATATAAAAGTCATCATAATCATGTAAAAGTGCATTAAAAATCACACAGAAATTACTTTAAAAACATCTCTAAGGATTTTGGTACTGGGAAACAAATATCTCCAAATTTCTAGGGTCTGTGACAGTCTAGCAATGCAAATTGGAATCCCTTTATAAACTTTCAGACATAGTTTCCTGAGTTTAAAGAAAAAGGCATTACTGTTGACCTGGTTGGTTGGTTGTCCTTCATTCTCAAAGAGGAACAAAAAGATACCACTATGCTAGTGTGAAGTTTCAGTGTGTCTGACTGTGGCTGATCAGACCAATACAAGCTCAGAATGTTCTACCACTGGTCAGGCACAAATAGTCCATGTGAACATTTGGGTGGACATTTTTTTGTGTGTTTCGACCATAGGGTGGGATCACCACCTGCTGCAGTAATCAGGCCAGGGTTGGGTAAGCACACAATTTTTAGGGCACCTTTTCTAGCTCTTTCCTCACACCAGGAGGCGAGCTGCTCCGACACCCATGGGGCTGCTCCGACACCCACTGCTGCTTCCAGTGAGACGACAACCCTATAGCCTGGGATGCTTGTGTGCAGGGTTGTGACTACAGCTCACAGTATATCCACACCTGCTGCTTTGTCACTTGCTTGTCACCATAGGACTTTGAGATAGGCAAAAATGGTAAAATGGTGTAGGCGATGCCTTTTGATTCCTGCATATATTGGATTTAAGTGAGGCAGATTTGCATGAAGTTGTTGGTCTCGCCGTCTCCTCCAGAGTCATCACAGTCCAGTGGCAGGACAGAGTCAAGATGACTGGTATTGGCTCAAGATGCAGTGGATGACCTTGGCGTCTTCGATGTCTAAGCAAACCCTAAGTGCTCCACAGCACCTGCTTTGGCGGCCTTCATGGCCATTGGAACAAATTTTTTCATCCACCCATTCCACCGGGGAAGTCTTCACGTGCTTGGGGTAGATACTCCCTAACTCACCAACAGATTTGAGATCCCTCAGTCATGCTCAACCTGGTTTAGCCCATCTGTCAAAATGGTTTGCTAGGGTGTGGCCACTGCGCATGCTACAGCTTCTTGGAGCAACAGGTGAGAGGTAGGGCGAATAGGTGGACACCAAAGGTGGAAAGCAGCCCTGAAGAGGGCTCAGCAGCCTTCATAGCAGAGATACTGGTCTTCCCTGAAAACACATACACCCCACTGTTGGCCTACCTTTTAGTAATGGGCTTCTCTGAATCTACGATCTTTGCTCGTTTTCCTCATGAAAAGGAAAAAAAGACCTCATCTGGCTCTACATCTATGATCTTAGAAATTGATTATACTGAGATAGAGAGAACATTGAGTAGGGCAAGAGGAGAGATACAAAATTTAAAAAGATAGTGTGTAGTCTTCACTAAATTTATGGTTGATGATATAACAACTTATTAGCTAAATAACAGTGCTTCCCTGACCCTCATTTAAATGTGGCATAGAGTAATTGATGTCTTCTAGGTAAGCTGTGTTTGATCCTACTATTGGAAGTACATGATTAGTTTCCTAAAGCAATTTTTTCACGATCTGAACTCAAATCTTGAGAAGAGTATAGTCAGGGCTAGGATTTTCAACTATTATTCGACTAATAATTTTGTTACTTCTATGAAACTTAACAAGTATTACCTGGAAGGCCTCATTTTTAATTTCTAATTCTAATTTACCAGAGCCTGTGACCACAGACTCTTTTTCCTGCAGTAATTTTTGGTAGGAATAGATAACTTCTCATTATTTAAATGCATTAATTATCTGAATGATCCCAAGATCACTGTATGCAATCTATGCCTAACTTCTCTCCAGTGTTATTCTTATTTATTTCCTCTAAAATCGTTGGCAATGATGCATATACAATATCCTGAATATCATCTTCTTGATCTTTTCACTTTATATATAGTTTTCAATGTATCACCCAGGCTATCCATCCCTTGTCCTCACTATATGATTGACCCACTTTGCTTTTCTAGTCATACATCTCTTTGATGTCATCCTTTTTGTGTGCACAATTCATTATCATAGCATCTTGAAACCTATTTATGTTCAGTGACCTTTGGATGGCCTAGATTCTTGATTACTTGGAGATTGTGGCATTGCATGATTTACAGCCATATAATTCTGGAATAATATCAATGTTAAGAATATGAGCTTTTGACTCTGGGAGAAACTTGGGGTCAATGAAAACACTATGCAGTTTCCCAAATATAGTCCAGTTCACTGCATTCTTCTTATTTAATTCCTAACTTGGTTTACTATATCTGTCCAATATGTCTATAATGATGGAACAGTTCTTTGGGCTGTGCATCAAAATGCATATGATCGTTCAGACAACAGACATTCTTTATGTCCTTGATTTTAACTATATGTATAGTTAGGGCTGTGATCTTCATAATAATTTCGCATATAATTTAGAAATTTGAACAGTGCTCCAGGGCTTGATGCCATCAAACAATGTCACATGCAAAAATCTCAATATATGCAAGCTTATACAAGCAGCTGGAAGACTCAACCTTCTTTGGACAATTCCCCTTCCATTTTGACTCTGTATTAGACACTGGCAAATATGTGTCTCCCTGCTTTACATTTCACTTTATAATAAAATCCAGAATGTTATCAAACAAGGATATCCATGTTGTGTCTATCAAAAAACATTGTAGAATCAAAAGGTATGTACAGAGTACATTTTATTTTAGAAAAGTTTCAGGGGTATATTTTCCTCCACACAATCAAATGCTTTTTTGAGTCAATAAATAAATAGCACGTTGGCTTCCTAGGTATACTATACCTTTCAGTCAAACGTATGACTGTAAAGATAGGGTCTGCTGTAGTATACAATTTGATAAACCCTGCCTGTTTTCTTTCTCATATTTTCATCAAGGATGCCTACACTACGCACTTAAATTATTCTAAAAGGATTTTGTGGGAATGAAAAAGTAGGCTTATAGATCGGTACTTACTGATTTCCACTTATTTTTTGGTAGTATCAATGTTTGTAATTTTTTTTTCATTCAGTTCTTTTCAATTTGGTCTCAAAATATCTTCCGATTTTGGTGGTGGGAACTTCCTTGGTCTTCTCTGCACTCCTGTTTCTTTCTGTCAGTCCCATTTCTATTTCTTGCCTCAAATCAAAAACTATAATTCAGAGTAAAAATGTGATCGCTCTACTGTCCAAGGGTCATAGATATAGAGCCTGAAGGGGTCTTAAAGGCCACTGATCATTGAGTCCAACCCTCTTATTTTGTGGTTGAGAAAAATGAGGCCACAGAAGATTAAATGACTTGTCTAGGGCCACACAGGTGGTGCTGAATGGGGTAGGGGAGAATTCAACTCACGGTCTTCCTGACCAACACTCTATCTCCTACACATCAGTGCTATTGACAGAGAAATAACTTGCAATAGAATGTTGACAGATTCTTGTCCACTCTCCGTCTTGTTTTCTACCTTCTAGTTACAATCTCAACTATTATCAGAGTGATCTGGTTTTATCTTTTCCCAAAACCTAACCTTCTCCCTAATTTACCTTTGCCGTCAAGCGCCTTATCATCTTCCCAGTCATCCAGGCTCAAAACCTAGGTGCTGCCCTGACGTCACCCTCGCCCTCCACTGCCACCCCATCCAATCTGTTGCCAAGTCTGGTCAATTTTACCTTCCTCACATCACTTGTATGTGCATCCTTCTTCCCCTCATACAGCCACAACACTGGAACAGATACTCATTACCTCATGCCTAAAATGTTCCAGTAACTTTCTATCCGGTTTCTCTGACCGAAGCCTCTCTCCACTCCATTCAGTTAGCAAAGTGATTTTCCTTAAGTGCAAGTCTGCTCCCATTCCTCTATTTAATAAATTTCAGTGGCTCCCCATTACCTCCAGGATAAAAGAGAAAATCCTCTGATTGGCTTTTAAAATCCTTCATAACCTTGATTCTTCTTACCTTTCCAGTTTTCTTACACCTTACTCCCCCCTCCCTCCCCTCCACATTCTCGATGAGCCAATGATTCCTTCCTGTTACTCCCATATGACATTCTATCCCCTGAATCCATGCATATTCACTGGCAGTAAAACATGCTAGGACTCTCTCCCTCCTCACCTCTGCTTCCTGCCTACACTGGCTTCTTTTGAGTCCCAGCTAATATTCCACTTTCTGTGAGAAAGCTTTTCCAGTCATCCTTAATATTAGTTCCTTTCCTCTGGGATTATGTTCAATATTCCATGTGTATATTTTGTTTGTATATAGTTGATTGCATCTTGTCTTTTCCATTAGATGTAAGCTCCTTGAGGGCAGAGACTATCTTTTGCCTTTCTTTGTATCTCCTAGCACTTAGTAAAATATTATGCCTGGCACATAGTAGGGACTTAATAAATGTTTGTTCACTTGACTGCATTTTGTGTCAGTTTTTTATATATGAATTTTTCCTCTATTGCTTCTTATTGTTTCATGAGAGGATAATGCTCATAATCTTCTAAAATTCCCCTCCATAAGATAGTTTTGGTGTTCTTATATTCTAAAGCAGTGTTGTCCCTTCACAAGATTACATTTTTGCTAGCTGAGGTAGTTTCTAGGTTATTTTGGACTCTTCATAGTGGTGATTGATTTTAATGAGTGAAACTTTTGCTTAAAAATGGTGCTAGTCCATGTTGGTGTCTGTTCTTTTATCCCTTGCCCATGCCCAAATCATATATAAAGAAATAAGTTCAGAGTTTTGATTCAGAATACAAAATTCACATTTCTACTCATTTAATTTTGTATTGATTTTTATCTTTGCTCTAAAGTCAATGGTGTGACTATAAACAAACAGTTGATTTGGAAAAGATGGTCAAGTTGGTAAGTAGTCGTTCCTTTTCTGTTTAGACATTGTTGATTGCGTTTTTGTGCTGTTCTGAGCTTTTGTCATGTCTAATTCCCCCCAAATTTCTTCCTGAAGAAAGAATTAATGACATATAGATGTGAAGCTTACACATAGTCTATAATTCTTTAGCATCCTTCACTTCTTAATTCTGAAACCTATTTTCTTAGATTGGAGAGGCAGCCCAACCTGACTCAGAGGATAGAGAGCTGTCCCCAGGGCTAGAAGATTTTCATTTGAGTCCTGTATCTGAAACATTCCCTGTGTGACCCTCAACAAGCTACTTCACCTTTCAGTTCTCTAGGCAACTCTCTAAGACTAAGCTGTAGAGAAGGGACTGACCTGCAATGGTAGGTAAAGTTCTTACCTGAGAGCTCCCTACAGGAAAGAAATTCCAGGTATAGTCCCAGTTTTCTAATTTTTTCCCCCCATCCTCCCCATGTCTACCATTAAAACTGCTGATTATTAAGGTATATGTGGATTTAATTTAGAGGAACTTAATGCATTATTCCTAACTGTTCTCCAGATCTTTATCCTCTATAATAGGTATTGGCATTTGGTTACAATTATCTTCATAAGCTCAGCTAGGTGGCACTGTGGATAGAGCGCTGGGCCTGGAGTCAGGAGGACTCACGTCCCTGAGTTGAAATCTGCCCTCAGACACTTACTAACTGTGTGTGATCATGGGAAAGTCACTTAACCCTTTTGCCTCAGTGTCCTCTTCTGTAAAATAATCCGGAGAAGGAAATGGCAAACCACTCCAGGATTTTTGCCAAGAAAACCCCAAATAGGGTCATGAAGAGTTGGACGTGACTGAAAAACAACTCAATAACAACAACCTTCATGGGGATATTTTTGTTGACGACTGTGTTACATGAAATATTTTTGTTGACTTTGGATACACAGTAAAGCCAGCTCTTTTATTTGTTTATTTTCTCTCCACTGTTGACCTATGAATTATTTTCTATCAAGTATAACTTCCTAATAATAACATTAAATGAACATTTATACAGAGTGTACTTTGTGCCAGGCACTGTGTTAAGCACTTTACAAATATTATCTCATTTGATCCTCTCAACAATTATGGGAGGTAGGTGCTACTATTATCATCCCCATTTTACAGATGAGGAAACTGAGGCAAAGAGAGGTTAAGTGACTTCCCCTCGGTCAAACAGCTAGTAGGTACCTAAGGTCATATTTGAGATCAGCCTTCCCAACTCCAGGCCCAGCACTCTATCTACTATGCCACATTTCATTTATAATTAGGCTATCAAGACTGATATTTTTTAATTTCCTTCTGTATTACATAAAAGGTTGATCACCAAACATTGCACATTTAAAATATTAATACTGCTATGTTAGCGTTTATAGATAGACTAAAAAGTGTGATTCTAAGTACCTTCTTCACTATTTCACATCTCTGACACTTAGAAGTAGAAAGGGGTCACATTGGATAGTATCATTTTGTAATTTGTTGTTTTTTCATGAGTTTCCATGGGAAGATAATTTATCATTTGGTGGACAGGTTTTGAGTCTTTAATCTCTTCATTCTTAACTAGCCTGGCCCTCAGAAGGCAGGTATAAAGTCTGTCACTGGGAATGTACTTGAACGTAGAATCTACTATCGCACGAACCTAACCGGCCTTGCCTTGAAGAATCCAAGGTCCCCTCAAACCACAAGGAAACGTTGAAATAGGACTTTTGTGGAGAGGGATCAATAATTTTTATTGAATAATGAAGAGATTCAGGGATAGTGATCAGCAAGGAAAGTTAATTGTTCATGCATTTTGGGATCGTATATTTAGAGCTGAGTGTGACCTTCTACATAAAGTACGTCAACATCTTGATTTTACAGATGAGGCACCTGAAGCCTGGGGAAAGAAAGTTATTAGTTTAGTTTTACATCATACAGGTAGTAAGAAGGAGAGCTTGGATTTGAGTTTTAATCTTTTGCAAGCAAATACACTGGAGAGCATTCATTATTGTGTAACATATCCATTACATTATGATGACTTGACTTATCTTGTGATTAAATAAAAGTAGAAGACATTACACCAAAGGGAAGATTTGTAAACATCTAGAAAAGGAAATAGTGATCACAAAGCCTCATTATGGCTTT
The DNA here is from genome assembly GCF_900497805.2 of Vombatus ursinus. Lineage (NCBI taxonomy): Eukaryota > Metazoa > Chordata > Mammalia > Diprotodontia > Vombatidae > Vombatus > Vombatus ursinus. The sequence goes on from NW_020954562.1 coordinate 2,755,051, forward strand.
ATCTAATAAAGCACTTTCCTTATTTTACAAGATTTCTAGACTGGTAGATAAGGGAAATGGTATAGATATGATTTATCTAGATGTTGGGGGGGGGGAACCATGATAAAGTCTCTTGGTTACAATGGATAGAGTACCAGCTAGGTGGTACAATAGAAGGAGTCAGGAAGACCTGAGTTCAAATCTGGCATCACTTACTAATGGTGTGACCCTGGGCAAGTCATTTAACCCTGTTTGCCTCAGTTCTTCATTTGTAAAATGAACTAGAAAGTGAAATGGCAAACCATTCCAGTATCTTTGCCAAGAAAACCCCAAAAGTAGTCATGAAGAGTCAGACACATCTGAAAACGACTAAACAATATTTCTCATGCTATTTTATGGAAAAGATGGAGAGTTATGGGCTAGATGGAAGCATGATTAGTACGATTCAGAGCTGGTTGAATAGTAGGACTCAAGATCACCACAGCATCAAATAACAAAAGATTTAGAATTAGAAAGAACCATAAATGCTATCTAGTCTAAATCTCTTATTCTGCACAGGATGACATTAATACTCAGAGAAGTTAAATGATTTGTTCAAGGTTACCCAGGTCGCAAGTATTGGAGATAAAATTCAAATATAGATCTCCTGACTGAAATCCAGTTCTGCTTCCAGTATCAAACACTGTCTACCTAACTAATGGGTCAATATCAGTTTGGATGGAAGTTCCTCCATGAATGTGTACTCCTACTTGTGTTAACATTATTTTTTAAATCAATGATGTGGATAAAGATATAGATGTATGATTATCAAATCTGCTGAGTGTACAAAGCAGGAAGGGATCACTTATACAAAGAATGGCAGAGCCAACACCGCAAAACAATCTTGACAGGGTAAAACATTGGGTTAAATCCATTAAGATGGAATGGTAGAGTCAATGCCCCAAAACAATCTTGAGAGGGTAAGACATTGAGTTTAATTCAGTAAGATGGAATGACAGAGTCAATACCCCAAAACAATCTTGACAGGGCAAAACATTGGGTTAAATTCAGTAAGACGAAATACACACACACACACACACATATACATATTTGTATGTATATATACATATATACGTGCACATATATGTATATATACAATATTATATATTAATATACAGTACCTAATTATCCACAATAATATATACTGTAAGGGTAAAACAGCATAAAACATCGGGTCAAATCCATTAAGATGAAAATATATATTATATGTAACATAGCATAACATATAAAATTATATATTATATATTCTATTACATGGCATATTATGTATAACATAAATTTATAAATAATTAATACAATATATAAAGTATAGCATTCTGTATAATGCATTATAAATTTTATATTGTGATAAAAAAATATAAAATATTTAATGGATTAGGTTTAGCTAGACAGCAGCATGCATGACACAGATATGGAGCTTTTAGGGGACTGCAAGCTCAACATAAGTTTAGTATTCTAAGATACGTATATGTGTGTGTGTGTGTGTGTATTTATTAAAGCAGATGAGAAATTGAGCTGCACTAAAAAGCCTGCTATCTAGAAATCAGGAAGCGATGGTCCCTGTAGAATCTGCCTAGTCAGAGCACACCTAGACTACTGTGTTCATTTCAGGATGGAAACTGATAAAGTAAAGAGTATCTAGAGAAAAGTAATCAGATGAGTCAGACATCAAGACTACAATGGAGGAAGTGGTAATATTTAGTCTTGCAAAAAGAAGACTTTGCAAGGAGGGACATGATGGTTCTCATGAAGTATCTGAAAGGCTCTCAGATACAAGGGGGACTAGACACATGCCTGTGAGTGGAAAGCGGAACTAGGAGCAGTTAGAAAGGTGTCAATTCTGAACACTTAGAGATTTCCCCAAGTAGAATGAGCTACTTTGGGAGGGAGGAAGTTCTCCCTCTTTAGAGGTCTTTAAGCAAAAACTTGTTAATCCAGACCAGTTGGATAGTTATAGATCCTTGATCATTTATTAGCTTCGTTAGCTTCGTTTGTTTGTTTTAACCAGTTAGTTTCTGAGAACCCTTCCAAATCTGTCTCATTATGATTCTAAGCTTTTCTGTCTATTTGTCTCTATGTGTCTTGGGCAAAGACTGCAAACAGACAATAAGCTGGTTTCCAAATCAAAGAAAGAGATCAAATAGGAAACTGCATTTAGGAAATTTCAAAGATTCCAAGCTTCTTGCTACTGCAAAAGCCAATCTCTAACATCTATTTTTTTTCCTGTATAATATTTTATGCTTACAAACTACATTTTCTCAGAGTAACCAGAATTACAAGCAACACTAACAAAAATTTATGTAGCACAAGTTTGCAAAGCACCTTCGTCACAAAAAGACTGTGGGAGAGGAAACCAGTGTTATTTTCTCATGTTCATAGATGGGGAAGCTGAGGATCCATGAGGTTCAGTGACTTGACCATGTTCACAGAGCTAGTTAGTGATGAGTAGGATTGAGTCCAGGTGTCTTCATTCCAAGTCCAGCTTTTTAATCCATTATGCGCTGCTGAATTTAATCCAAAGGCAATACAAAGATCTTTGGAGGTTGAGAAGCAGTAAGAAGCATGTAACTAGAAAGGTCTTTTGTATGAATGACAGAGCAGACCAGATATCAAGGGGTGATGTGTGAGCAGAAAAGGAAGGAGCCTGGGTGTGTATCAAGAATGTCACACACACACACACACACACACACACACACACACCCCAGAATATTGTAGTAGCCTAAGATATTTTAAGAACCATTGGAAATCCTCAAGTATTTAGGCAGATCCTCTAAAGTAGAGATATGGAAAGTCATGGTCAGGAATCACACAAGCTGAGAAGCTGTGGAAGGGTGTCATCTACTCCAGAGGAAGGCATATTTCTACCTGCAACATCAAATACATCACACTACCAAAGTGCCAATCAAGATAAGGAAGGTATGACAGGGGTGTTACTAACATGTTAGCTGCTTAGAAGTTCAAAATAAACCATTTTTAACACAAAATAGCATGTAAACATTTATTAAGCACCTACTATGTGCCAGGTACTGTGCTAAGCACTATCAAAGCACCAGCTCTCACAGGTGACCATAGAGGGCTTAATCTTCCATGCCCTCCATTCTAGCATTTCTAAAAGCCTGACATAGTGTGGGAAGGAGCACCACTTCAGCCTTCTTTCTTTTTTCCCAAGGTAATTTTTTTTTTCTTTCAAATCAAAAAAGCCCTTTCTTATTTCAGAGAGACCGAAGCTACATCGTTCTTAGACAGCACACAATGGTAAGGCACTTTCTCATTTACAATCTCTTCTTTTTTTGAGCATGTATCCTTTGGCTTTTCAAAGAACAAGGCTTTTTTGGTTTATTCTTCTTTTCCCAGAAACTTCCTAATAACAGCTTATGGTATTAGAACCCACATCATGGCTGTCCAAAGTCAAACTGTCCTTCATTATGCTACAATGCTGTTTCCAATGAATCAGGTTTTTTTTTTTTTTCCTTTTTTTCCCCCCAGATTTAATTCACTTTTCAGGAGATAATGATCATAAGGCTCCAGTAGCAATGTGTCTAGATATTTGTCTAAGTGAGTCCATTACACCGAGCAGGTATTTTATATTAGGAATATTTAGTGGGAGTTCAGAGTTGTTCCAGCTGACTGCAAAGGGCATAAGTTAATATGCTGAAAAGTGAGGTGTTGAAAAAACCCTGTATTTGCTCCCATCTCCTTGCCTAAGGGCACCCAGTTTTCATGTTGTACTTTTTATTTTAATGAATGGGTTATTCATTCAGGCCATGATCCTAGTCAGGTACAGGTTCTACTAAAATTGAATTTGTGGTGCCTGGCTAAATATAAAACAGACACAGCCAGCAACTAGAGGTCTCAGAGTTACGATTATCTTCATCTAAATTTCTGCACATAGTGACATGGCTTATATCTTGAGGGAGAAATTTGTATGCTATCAAATATCTTTGATGACATCTCTAAGGATCTGACAAAACAGATCCCTGGTGCTGCCTGAGAATATGTGCTTTAAGACCATAACTATTTGAGGTCAACTGTGTTTTAATTAGTCTGCTAATTATCTCAGAGAAGTGTTAGGATTGTAAAATTAAACTTGCTGAGGTGTTTTATTTTAGTATCTTATTTGACATTGTACCTGGGCCTACGAATAGTGCCAATCTAAGTTCTCTGAGCTTTAATATGATTCCTCCTACAGAGAGAAGCAGGATTTGGATTTGGATGACCTGGGTTTAAATCCTCCCTATAAGGCCTTGAGCAGTTCACTGAACTTCTCTGATATTCTTTTTGCCTCATCTCTATGGGTTGAACTATATGATCCCTAAAATCCCTTCTAACTGTACTCATACCAAAAGATACATTTTTCCAGAGGGTTTATGCCATGCTATTTTCTTTTTTTCCTTCATAGTTATTCAGAACATTTTGTAGACACTTTAGTGGCAATGTAGAAATAGTCTATAAATAACCTCACACAAAGATGTCAGGTTGTACTTTCTTCTGCTGCTGGAGTACCCCCAATATACCTAGATTATCTCTTATAGTATTTTATACAAGTCATTGTTGGTAATAGGCTGCAGCTTTCTTACCCATTCTAGCCTACACACATACCAAGTGTCTTTCTTTCCACTGACTTTGAGATGATAATAGCAGGTAATAATGGCTAGGGATCTGTAAATGGAGTCAGGAGACATGGTCACAAATTCTGTTTCAGTCATTAACTAACTTTATGATCTGTGTGCCTCTGTTCCTTTATCTGTGAAATGGGAATAATAGTACTTTCATTATTAGCTTACTATGTTGGGAGGGCAGGTCCAAGAATTTCACAGGATGAAAGATCTGCATGGTTGGAAGGTTCACAGATCCACTTCAATTTTAAAGAATACATTTCTGAACATGGTCATCTTGGTGATCAGAAAGATAGGACTCTGATTTAACTTGTATGAGGAACTTATAAGGAAATGATGAGGAAACTCTGTCTACCTACAACTAAGTGTCTAAAAAGTTGTCTAGTGCACTGAGAGGTTCTTATTTGCCTAGGCTCACAGAGCCAGTATGTCAGAGGCTTGACTTGAACCTAGATTTTCTGGATTCAGAGGATAGATCTCTACTATTTTACACTGCCTCAGTCAGAAATCATCAGATAACCAGTCCTTCCATCTTACGAAAAGAAAGTTTGGTATGAACTTTGGTGCAAAGTTGGTACAAAAAAAATGGTACAGGTGGCACAGTGGATGGAGAGCCAGACCTGGACTTGCAAACATCTGAGTTCAAATCTGGACCTGGACACTAGCTGTGTGACCTTCAGTAAATCTCATCTTCCTCATTTGTAAAATAGGGTCAGTAATAGCACCTACTTCCCAGGGTTTTGTGAGGATAAAATGAGATAATGTTTGTAAAGTACTTTGCAAAAAAGCACCATGGAAATAATATTGTTATTTACAAGTGCAAGTAAGTATTTCCAAAGAAGCAGGGGTAAGGATTTACTGACTTTTCTCCTTATAAGCCAATATACTATGAAAAGAAGGGCCCCTACCGTTCCCAGAGTGTGGGATCCCTTTCGCTAGATCCATACACTAGATTCAGAGTGAATGTTTATCTTTGTTCAGTATTTACAGTACAGTAAATCCCATTCCTACTAGGATTATACCTGCAGCTTCTCACCTCCTGCACTTCCCTGGTGTCCATCTAAAGAGGTCTTATGAGACATGTAGGAGCTAAAAAGCACTGAAATCATCATTATTTAGATGTGAAGATTTAGATCTATCCAGGTATCGCAGATTAAGGGCTTGAAGGGCTCTTAATAGTCATCTTCTCCCAGAGAAGTCACATGATTAAAGTGTAGTACTTTAATACAGGTAGTAAAGTGGGTCAGGTAGGATTTGAATCTAATTCTTCTGATTCTAAAGCCAGAAATCTTTCCATTTCCATTCCAGAAGCCATTTCCAAATACACACACACACACGGGAAAAAAAAAACCCAGACACATTTTTTAGAAGCACCCTATAAATTATCACCTAAATTCCTTATTCACTTCCTTTCTATACAATGAACTTGATTAGAGCCAAACTGTCAAGGTTAAAGATGAAGAATTCAGTCCATTAGATTCACAGGAACATTAGAAACGGTGTTAAGTGGATCAAGTCAACAATTTATCTCATCCATTCTGACAATGATATCAAGTGTTTTCAAAGCACCTGCCTGCATCAAAAATAAGCAAACCAATATATGAATGAGTGGATGGACGGAAAAATAAGGAGGTTTTTAAAACCTTTGAAATTTTTCAAACATATTCGTATGTTTATATCGTCACTGCTTCTCTTATAATCTCAGAATTTTAGAAATCAAAGTTTTTTTAGAGGTAACAGAATTCAACTGCCTCATTTCACAGAGCAGATCAAGGCTACTTTCCATGTCGTATATGTGTATGTCTAGTCTTCCCCAAAAGGCTTTTATATTTCCTTGAGCACAGAGGCCATGTCTTCTAGCAAATAAGATCCCGTGGGGCAAGAAATGTAAAGAAAACACTTTACAATGTTACATAAATACTAGCTATGATTCTTACCATTCTTAATATCATCATATAGCTTTCCTATCCTCTTGTATCCTACCCTAGTGGAATGTAAATAATCATTTAGTAATTAATATCCAATGAAGGAAGGAAGTCAAACTCATGATAAGATTGCACTTAAACACCTATAGTTTCTTATAGTAGTAGATCATGGTCATGCCTTCTAAGAAGTTTTATCAAAGTTTTCTTTACCTACTGACTTTTCACTCTGCTCTACATCTTGGAAGCAATGAGTTCTGATAGTTTTACTCCTCATTCTTTAGATCAGTATTTCTTTCATTTGTTCTACCACTTACAAATTTTAAGGGTTGTCCCCTAGTCCAACTATTCTAGAATTTGATGAACATGTCTACATTTGCTTTTTTTATACCTTTCCTGACATGGGATCATAGATTTAGATCTAGAAGGCACCTTAAGAACCATCAAGTGCATTTTTTGGGTCAGGAAAATGAAACATAGAGAGTTTAAGTGACTTAATTAGTCACATCATATCTGAGGCAGGATTTGAACCTGGGTCACCCATACTCCATGCTAACAAACCATGTTGCCTGAAGTCATACATATCTACTCAGACTGAAAACATTTGCTTGTTTGGCATCTCAAATGTAAGCATCTAAATGGGTGGCCAAACGGTTTTCTTTTTTTTTTTTCCCATGTAGCTCAATCACTGCCCTCTCATCTATTAGAAACCCACTCTTCTTCAATATCTAGACTTGGAAGACCAGGTAATTTAATCTCAAGTGACCTGAACATCTTGACCATACAAAGTTCTGAGAGAATTATAATTCTCCATTGGGCTTTCTAGTATTACAGCTAGACTCTCTGTGAAGCAGTAACCCTGTTTCTAAAACCTTCACTGTTTTTAGTTAATAATATTAGCCAACACATAGATATTTAAGGTTTATCCTATATACACATTATATCAATGGGAGAGAATTTGGAAAGGTCAGTAAGTATATCAATCATGCCATGACCAGGCGTCCTGCTGTTGGAGAGGAGCACTAAAGAGAAGAGTTAATCAATATTCTGGAGAGGGAGGTAGCTTTTAGATAGTAGGGGGTAGAGTCATGGACCTGGCAGAGTAAAAGCTTCCTGAGGAAGGTTTATAAGAAGTTAAAAGTCTCTTGTCTTTTTTTTTTCCTTCCTACAAATTTATAATTTGTATTGACAAGACATGTACAAAGTCTTTCTCTTAAGGAATTAAAAGTTGCTTCACTTAATCTCACCACATTCCTGTGAACCATTAATGACTTGGATCATTCTTCGTACAGTAAGAGGGAAACTAAGTATTGGATCCATTAAGTGTCTTGACTTGTTTGGGTCACATTAGAAGTCACTGGTGACATCCCTGGGTGTTACTCAGGGTTTCTGATGTCTAGTCCCATTTCCTTCCCCTAAAGCTACATTGACTCCTTGGACAAATTACAATATACTATCAACTTAATTTCACCTGGACACCCTCTCATTACACAATAATGATTAATACTCATTCAGCATCACATTACTTCTTTCATCATGACATGAATCCTAGGCGTGCTGTTTCTGACAATCCAATATTACCACATCACTAACACATTTCAGAATTCCATTGATTCTTTCTTAATCTTGACTAAAATTGGCCAAAGCAAGATAGCAAATCTAAACCACCAAATGGAGAGAGAGTATCAAGGAGTATTATATGATAGAGTCACTCTGGGGCTGAAACTTTTTATTCGAACCACAAATACATAAGCCATTCACCAATTAGAAGATAATCTAAGGAAATTTCTCCCCCAAGTTTTACTTACTTTCTCCTTTCCATTTCAAATCGACTGAGTAACTTCCGAAGACCACCATTCTTAAATCCCTGAAAGTGTGCGGCTGGAGCACCTACTGTGATGACATCGTATAATGCATCTGAAATAGAAACGGTCAAGAGTTGGAATTGGCTTTTATGTACATCAGGGCATGTTGCCTGCATAGTGACAACCACACCATAGGAAGCCTGAGAAATTAAACTGTTTAATTTACTAGGAATGACTATGAACCTCTCTCTCAAGGGGACAAAAGGAGCTAATCAATCTTCCCATACAGCCACCTGTCCACCTAAACAACTTATAATATTTCCCTGATTTATAGCTGCATCTTAATTACATGCTGCTGTGCAGAACAATATGCTCCCCTTTACCTCTACCTTCTCACTGAGACGCCACTTAAATTGGTCTTTTGTGTATTTCCTTTTATTGAGTCTTATGTTGTCTAATTTGCAATCACATTGAAATTCAACAACAATGAACCATCTTTCAAAAAAAAGTTTTAAGAAAAAAGTGCTGAAAATTAATGCATCTGGGCCCACACAGAAGAGTGTTATCACTCCTTCTATATAGTAGTTGTATGGCTCTATATCCTGAAATTCCTATATTATTTAGAACATCTCAATGTCTTTTCAACATTTCCTTATCTAACTTAAAGAATGAATCCCAAATGGTTCTGGATCATTTCCCAATAAGAGTCATTGCTTTATCAATAGGAAATGGGGTGGGGGAGAGGGAACCATCAATACTCAATACATTCACATTGACATTCAATCCCCTGATCTAGAAAGTGATTCATTTTTACATACATTTAGTCTATGGCTCCCAAATCTGTCATCTATTTTTCATTCTGATAAAAAAAATAGCCCCTGAAGGAAGGAGACGGCACAAACGGCCCGCTGTAAATAAACAAGCCACTTGAGGAGCTTGATTTCAGGGCAGATCCATTATCAACAGATTCTAATGTTGATACATAGATCATGCTTTCAGATCTCATTCGCTGAGAAAATAGAAATCATTTCATCAGTCTCAGGCGTATATCGGAATATCTGCCTAGCTCTACGATGCTGAGGCATCTGAAAACTTTCCCAACAAGAAATGACTTTGTGCGAATAGGTTTTGGTAACTCAGATAACAAAATTCCAAGAAGTGTAGTAATACCAGTCTGTCCATCATGCATTTATAGAAGACGCCTCTCTAGAAAAGTTTGCTCAATTCAAAGGTTCAGAGATTTTTATATTTCAAGATAAAGAAGAAAAGGACCGATCATAGAATCATAGAGTTCTAGGAACTGAGGGGAGCTTCATAATAACATAGTCCAATCCCCCCCCCCATCTGTTTACTTGTGGAATCCTGTCCTCACGACCCAACATCATTCCATTGTTAGGTCTTTGAAGGCAGGGACTCCTTTTTTTTTTTCTTTTGGTTTTATTTATCTTCATATCCTGAATATTTAACACAGTATCTCACACCTAGAAGGTGCTAATAAATGTTCAATCTGACTGCATAGCTAAAGAAACCCAAATCCAGAGGAGTTAAATGACTTCTGAGGGGTCAGTTTGCTAATTAATGGCAGAAATGGGAGTAGAACCCGAGTCCCCTGTAACACATTGTTCCCACTAAAACAAAGGCATAATCCAAAACAATTTTCTTACAGCTGTCAACTTTGGGGACTGAAAAGAAAGATGATGCTCTAAAGATAAAACATCCTCTAAAGATAAAACATTTCCTGTACTCAAATCAATTGAATGCAAAAAATAACTGAGCATGAGATTAGAAGGCAGTATCATGCATTTTGACTTGAATCCTCATCTCAAGGGCATGGATGATCCTTTTTATGTTCTACTGAGTAGCACTTGAACTTTTGATTTCTGAGGGTTCAACACTCAACCAATCTGCTACAATCAGTACTGACACCCCACCGCCTGTCAAGCACAGCTCGATATCTCGAGTCACTGGCTCCCGGGTGTGACAGTAGCCAAAGGAGCCAACGGTGATTGGTATTGATCTCAGAGACCAAACCAACTGGTTACACAGCAAACCAGATAGAGCTGCAATAACCCAATGATATTATTAGCCTGCTCTACTATGGTTGAATGATAATAAGCTAAAATTGAGTAGATATGTTCACATAAAAAAAGATTTGAAAAGATACAAAAATGTTTAAGGGTAATTTTGAGCACAACCTGTCTTTAAGCTAATACACACCGCAAATGGTAAAGGAAGTTAATGTTGTGATATTATCTTAATTATCCTGTTATTATTTAGATACTATGGTTTTCCTCCTTATTTTCACTTTATTCTTTTTTGATTTCTTTTGACTTCCGTCTCTTCTCTCCTTCCCTCACTCTGTTCTTCTGTTTCAATTCTCCATGATTGTCTCATAACTACAGTCCCTAGTCTTTCTTTAAGTAAAAATTTCTATATTTTAATTACAATCAAAAATGTTAACACTTATTTTTTAAAAAATTTTGAGCTCTAAATTCTTTTTTTCCCTTTCTCCCTTCTACCCTTCTTGAGAAGGCAAGAATCTGATATAAATTATGTATGTACAATCATGTCAAACATACCTCCCTATTAATCATGTTGGGAAAGAAAATATATATTAAAAAAATTGGAAGAAAAATAAAGTTTTTTTTCAAAGTATGCTTAGATTGCATCCATCAGTTCTATGTCTGGAGATGGATAGCATTTTTCATCATAAGTTCTTTGGAATTGTCTTGTATCATTATATTGCTAATACAATTTATTACTAAGTTATTCACAGTTGATCATTGTATGATTATACAATTATACCACATTGTATGATACTACTTTTACTGTGTGAAATTTTTCCTGGTTCTGCTTACTTCACTTTGCATCAGATCATAAAGGTCTTCTCGTGTTTTTCAAAAATAATCCCGCTCGTCATTCCTTATAATATAATAGTATTCCATCATAATCCTATGCCACAACTTGTTCAGCCATTCCCTGACTGATGGGCATTCCCTCAATTTCCAATTCTTTGGCACTACACAAAAAGCTACTATAAATGTTTTTGTTCATATAGGTTCTTCTCCCCGCTCTCCTTTTTTAATCTCTTTGGTACACAAACTTTGTAGTGGTATTACTTTGTCAAAGGGTAAGCTCAGTTTTATAGCTCTTTTGGGCATAGTTCCAAATTGCTCTCCAGAACAGTTGGATCAGGTTACAACTCCACTAACAATGCATTAGTGTCCCAACCTAGTCTTTTTTTTTTTAACATTATATATATATTAAGACTATCATTTTCACTTTAGGGTCTTTCCTAATTTGCACTTTCATCCTCACTTCCTCTGATGCATAATGTATCTGCCCTTATCATTCACCTCCATAAATAAACATCTTATTGCTTACTTTTCCATCTGTTTTTCCTATCCTCAACCTCTAAGTTTAGTATAATTTACTCAGCATATATTTATTAAGGGTCTAAGAGTTAATATGTATTCTGCTAGCTTCAATAGGACTTCTTAGTGTAAGTACATTTTTTTCTTTCAATTCTGGCTCCAAAATTTCTTCCTGACAAACATACATACATATATACACACACATACATACATACATACATACACACATACACACACACACACCCCCAAACTTCCCCACACACACACCTAGGAGGCAATGTGCTCACACAGCTGCATATGCATAAAACACTGCAAACACAAATATTCTAAGGCATTAGATTATATATCCTCATTAATGTGAATATTTGCTGCAACTATATAAATTGCAATGCACCCATATCCTCCCATACACGTCCTCCCCTAAATTTGCCATTGGATTTTTATTCATTATGGTGAATTGAAGGTCTTGTCACTTTCTCCTGACAGCATGAAGATATTAATGAGCACATAGGCTCTCCATTGGTTCTTCTTTGCCTATTCTATACGACTAGATCATCCTTTTGTGGGGGAGATACTTCCATTGCTTTAAAGGTAATCTTTACTGTTTTTCTTGTGTAATTCCCTACATATTCATAAAGTATCGTACCCTGGTTATACCTATTTGTTATGTCTTGTACCTTGATAATGACTATCACATCCTACCACATGACTCCTCTTTGAGTGATCCACAGTTTTAGCTCTTTGGAGAGTAGCATCCCATTACTTACAGCCATATAAAATTGCCCTTACTTACACATATAATTTCCCTAGGGTTGAGAATTTTGAATAGGATAATATCTGAAGAAAAAAAGTTTTGGATGAGCCAGAGGGCAAAGGAGAGTGTGTTAAGATGAGCATAAGAAGGCTACAGGCAATCTGAAATGATGCCCTATCAATTAGAGAAATATAAATTAAAACAAATCTGAGGTACCACCTCTCACTTATCAGATTAGCTAACACAACAGAAAAGGAAAATTATAAATACTGGAGGAGATGTGGGGGGAATACGCACTCTTGTTGGAGTTGTGAACTGGTCCAGCCATTCTAGAGAACAATTTACAGCTATGCCCATAAAACTGCGCACCCTTTGACCCAGAAATACCACTACTAGATCTGTATGCCAAACGGATGAAAGAAAAAAGAAAGGGACTTATATGCACAAAAATATTTATAGCAGCTCCTTTTATGGTAGCAAAGAATTAGAAATTAAGGGGATTCCCATCAAATGGGGAATAGCTAAAGGACTTGTGAGATGTGATTGTTATAGAATACTACTATGCTTTAAGAAATGATGAGGATGGTTTTAGAAAAACATTGGAAGACTTATATGAACTGATGCAATGAGAAGTTAGCAGAATCAGGAGAATAGGGTACAAAGTAACAGCAATACTATATGATGATCAGCTGTGAATTCTCAAAAATGCAATGATCTAAGACCATTCTGGAGACCTTACAATGAAAAATGCTATCCATCTCTGGAAAAACAACAGATGGATGATCCAAGAGCAGTACTGTATGATTATTAACTGTGAAAGACTTAGCTACTCTGATCAATGGTCCAAGACATTTCTGCAAGACCCATGATAAAAAAAAATGTTATCTACTTCCAGAGAGAGAACTGATGAACTCTGAGTGCAGACTGAAGCATACTTTTTGCTCATTGTGTGTGTGTGTGTGTGTGTGTGTGTGTGTATGTTTTCTTTTGCAACATTGCTAATATGGATATATGTTTTACGTGATTTCACGTGTATAATCTATAACATATTGTTTACCTTCTAAAGGGGTGAGAAAGGAATGGGAAGGAGGAATTTGGAAATCAAATTTTTTAAATGAATATTAAAAATGTTTTAAAAATATAATTGGGAAATATTTAATGAAATAAAACATTCTAAAAAAGGAAAAAATTGTAATGATACTCTATGTGCCTAATAGATATCAGTGAAGAAATGCATGATCAGAAAATCATTGAATGTTAGAACTATAAAGAAATTTAAAAATAACATATCTCAACCTCTGACTTTACAGACAAGGAAACTGGAGTTTCCTAATGTAGTAAGATTAAGGAATAAGAGATTGGATAGCCCAAGAACTCCTCAGGTATATCCAAAACATGAAAAATCCTAGAGGAAGGATTCCAGCGAATGGAGTAGATTCCCTGTGGAGCATGTGTGGACAAAAATTGCAGAGGATAAAGAAAAACATAAATGGTTTGTAATCTACTCTATTGGGCTAAGAGTACCTTTGCTGATGAGCATAGAAACAAAAAAATAGGAAGGAAATAAGGGGATTTCTATATTTTTTTTTAAATTCAGAGAAAGCAGCATTGCATATGATTTTTTACTTCCCTACCTCCCCACATATAGGCTGCATAGTGTATAAAGCACTGGGCCTAGTGTCAGAAAGAAATGAGTTCAAATCCCACATCAGACATTTTACTAGCTGTGTGACCCTGGGAAAGTCTTTTAACCTCTGTCCACCTCTATTTCCTCATCTATAAAATGAGATTAATAGCAGCATTTATTTCCCAAGGTTGACATGAGGATCAAATGAGATAAACCTTGTAAAATGCTCACTACAGCACCTGACCCATAGCAGGTAATTATTACATGCTTGTTTCCTTCTTTCCTTCCAAAAAAAAAATTCCACTATGGTTAATTACACAAATATTGAGAATAGTCAGAAATGTGAATATTCCAAATACTCATCTTTTCTTTCTATTTTTCACAAAATTGACCTGAATCTTGGGAATCACCAAAAATAACATCAGATGAAAAAGAGACCTAATGAAATACAGATCATGACAAACATTTCATCTCTGGGTCCCTACTGGAATTATTTATTCTTTACTGAAGAACTGAAAGCATACGGGTCGATTTTCAGTTTAATGCCCAGGGATTTCACTTTTTGATGGAGTATGAAGGGATGGAGTATGAAGAGTCAAAAAGTTTGTGTCTAAATTTAAGCCATCGTTAGTAGAAACAACCAGTTATAACAATGTGAATGCATTATCCAGAATGTAAGGTTAAGATTAAAAATATATTTTAAATCATAGTTTTATGTTTCATTAATTGCTCCTTAAAATGACTGCAAACTTCCTTGTGAAACAAAGGTCTAACTTTTTAATGCCAATATCATATAACTGTAAGTCATGGAATACTACAATATTTGAAGAATGAACAATGAATATCACTCACAAGACAATGGAAAAGGATATGATGGGCATCGGAGGGGCTACAACATATAACAAATAAGGGTCCTGTCATCAAATAAATGTATAACTGAAAAACAATGCATGCTGATCTCCTGGAAAGAGTGAGGAATATGTGATGGATGGCCTATATATTTCGCTGGTATCAATCAGAAGGAGGGAAGAAGGGATGGAGGGAAGCAAGAAGGGAGGGAGGGAGGGAAGAAGGAAAGAAGGAAGAAGAAAAGAAAGAAGAAAGGAACAAAGGAAAGTTCTCTGCATGTTTCTCCCCTACTACATTATACTACTTCTCATTACATCACAGATCTCATAATACTATTTTGCATTTGCAAAGCAATTCAAGTCCACTCAACAAACATTTGTTAAGTATCTAATATGTCTAGGTAGTGGACAGTTTATAGAGCACCTTATGATATGCTATTTCATTTAAGGCTGACAACAACCCTATCAAGAAGATATTGCAGGTATTTCTATCCTCATTTTGTAGGAGGGTACTCAAGTGAGGATGAGTAAGAAGTCAAAGTCAGCCTGCTAGGAACTTGAACTGACACCTTCCTATGCTTAGTGCAGTGCTCCCATCCCTCTGCAGTCCTCCCCCTTGTAACACTGACCTTACTAGATCATCACATACTTACAATACATATAGTACCAAGAGAATACACTGTTAAGGCACCATAAACATCCCTATGATATAAAATTCTCAGCCGACATCCAATCAAAATGCAACTCTAAGGATTTTGGAGAAATGAATACGCGCGCACGTAGCAAGCGCACGTGTGTACGTGTGTGTGTGTGTGTGTGTGTGTGTGTGTGTGTGTATTGTTTTTTCATTTCTCAAAGAATTAGGGTGGGGGCATGTTCTAATGCAAATACTTCAATACAGCAGTTACCATATGAACAATTGTTATATTCCATTAACTAATGAAAAAGAGTGAAAAATTAACTCAATTGTCTAGGGGCTTCCTCTGCTAACTGGACAGGATATCATTTGTCACTATGAGCCATGACACCATTAATTCTGCTTTGTGAAAGGAGAGCTCTCCTAGATTTACCTTACAGGACTTTATCCTCAGAGTTGAGCTTTGGTAAATATATGTGTTGTCTTTGGCAGAACTGTTCCTCCAGATGCAGGAAAGGGGTGCAGATTCATCACATGGAGAAAGACAAAGTGATTTACTGATAGTTTAAAAGGCAAATCTTAAACTACCTTCATGAAACTCACCAATGAAATACTAAGACTAGACCAACATGACCTTCAGAATCACCTTGTATGACAGACTCTTTAATTTGACTAAATGTTAGAATTAGTAGATGTCAAATAGAAAATTAGAAGAAAATTCAATATAGCTTTGAGTTGGAAAAAAATGTAAATATGATATAGATGGCTAGACTATGAGTCAGAAGGTGAAAATTTCAGTAAACTACCTGGTAAAATGCAGATCCTCCTCTATGATCATACTCTACCCTAACTCCAGTCTTCCACTCACTACAACAAGTAATTACTTTATGACTTTAGGTTCACAGATTTAGCACTGATCATGTTGGGATTCATGTTTATTTTTAAACTGACATTCTTTGTATTTCCCTCCATCAAGAATTCCCTGTTGCTAAATTATTTCATTCAAGAGATCCAGATTAAAATAATATTTTTTTCCTATGCATATACCAAGATATTGCCTTTTCAAAAAGCTAAGCATATTATTAAGTGTTTTATTAAACTTTATGTTGATCTTACATATTGACGAACTTTTAAAGAAAATAAAGTCTAATGTATAATTCAGTACCTTTCTCACTAATCCATAACAGTTTAAGCCTCCTAGAATTTCACTTTTTTCCCCTTTATGACTTCAAAGAAAGAAACACATTCTCCCTTCATCTTTTTTGCTTTGTTGTCAGTATCACTAGGTTTTTCAGTCTTCTCAGTTCCTCTGCTTTACCTACCATCATCAAAGACCCTCACATCTTCCTTATCTGTTCTATAGGTGAGGAAATGAGAGATGTTGCTGACAGCTTCCAAACTAATTAGAGGTGCACTATTGCATGAGTTCATTAAATCATAACTGACATCTCAAAGCAATTTATTGCTCTTTTGAGATGATACTTATAATTTCTTTTGTAAGATTTTAGATTTGCCTTTGCAGTTTCTCAGCTCTCAGTTCATAGTTTCTATAGCATGTAGCAGAAAGATAAAAAATAAATTAGGATTCATAGTTTCATGGGTTATCTCTAACAACTGAGTAAAATATTTTCCCAAAATATGTAAGTGATTTTTCCACTCTGCTGATAAAGAAGAATGAAATGTCCCCTTTCCTTTTCCTTAGCTTTCCTGCTATAAAAAGTGCTAATTCAGTATAATTTTACAGAGAAGAAATTTGAAGTCCAGATTGGACTTCAATGATTTGTCCAAGGTCACACAGTAAGTACCAAAGTCAGTAAGAGAACCTATGCCCTCTGACCCCAAATTTAATTCTAAGTTCAGACATTAGGAAAGATTAGTTCAGAGACTACTTATAGCTTACAACAGGACAGGAGAAAACAAAAATACTTCTATAAACCATTCCAAAGAAACCATAAACCAAAGGAAGGAAGCCTTTTTTTTTTTTGGACAATTCTTTCAACTTAAAATAAATTTTATTACTTCACGTTTTAAGAACCAATGTGTGAATTTATCTATGTCAGGAGCAGCCCGTTCCCCTCTGATAATACCACTATCATGGGGCAAGCACTTACCACTTCACTCCTGAATTGTTGCAATAGCCTGCTGGTTGGTCTCCACGATGTTCCTAAGGTGCAAGTCTGACCTCCTCCCCTGCATCCCTTGGGCCCCACAGGTCCTCAATAAACTCTAGTGGCTCTCTGTCAGCTCCAGGGTCAAATATAAAATCCTCTGTTTGGTGTTCAAAGCCTTTCACATCGTATCCTTCTCCCCCTCTCCCATAACCTTCCAATCTTTTTATACCTTACACCCCAGTAAGTACTCTGAGATCCAGTGACATTTGCCTCTTTTTTTTTTAGTCTTTTTTCAGCAGTGTCCAACTCTTCATGACCCCAATTTGGGGTTTTCTGAGCAAAAATAGTGGAGTGGTTTGCCATGTCCTTTTCTAGCTCATTTGACAGATGAGGAAACTGAGGCAAACAAGGATAAGTGACTTGGCCAGGGTCACACAGTTAATAAGTATCTAAGGCCATATTTGAACTCCAGGTCCAGCACTCTGTCCATTGAGCCACCTAGCTGTCCTTGATATTATCATTCATTAACTGAAAAACATATACAGAATAACATAGCAGAAAGAAGGTTGAATTTGTAGTCGAAGGACCTGGGTCAGAGGACATCAGAGCTCTGCTACTTATTACCCCCACGACCTTGGTCATTTCAGCTTTTGGAGACTTAGTTTCATCATCAGTAAGAGAGGATTTGACTAAATGCAATCTAATGTCCCTTCTGGCTTGAAATTTGATCCCTCCCAACTTCAATCATATACAGATTCAAAATAAATTCTACAAAAGCATGCATACACTCTCTTTAATTAATCTTTACATACATATATATATGTGTGTATATATGTATGTATGTATATATGTATGTGTGTATATGTATATGTAATGTACATATGTATGTATATCTATATGTATAGGTATATGTATGTATGGGAGGAGAGAGGGTCTAGAATATTCTGACCTCCACTTACTTTTCCAGATTTATTTAATTACTCCCCTTAATATATTTCTACATCCCAGTCAAATTGGACTATAAGCTGTTCCCTGAATGCCACAAACTCTTAACTCCATGTCTTTGAAATAGTGATAATCTTCACGAGTGGGATGAACTCTTTCTTCATCTCCACCTCTTAGTATCCCCACCTTCCTTCAGGGGTTAGCTCAGATACCACTTATGGGGAGCCTTTCTTGATTCTACTCTCCTATCCAAACTGTAGGGCTTTTCTGCTCCTCAAATAATCTTCTATCACTTACTTGTACCTGTATTTCCCCTAGGAGACTACAGGCTCATTTAGAGCAGAGATTTGTTTTGTTTTAGTCTTTGTGTACCTAGTGACTAAGTGCTTTATACATAGTAGGCACATAGTATATGTAGGCACACATTTTGAATCAGTTAGGATTTAATGATTTGGGGGGGCAGCAGAGTTTCAAACTCCATTCTGGAATGTCTGGATTACTGCAGCAATGTGCCTGGTTTCCCAAATTTGTCAGGGATATTTCAAGCATACCTAAAAGTTCTCTTTTTTCCCCATTAAATTGATTAAGTTAAATTAAATTTCATATCATTGAACTCCTGCTTTAAATTGGCATCAACATCTTTATCTATAGAATTCAATCAATTCCTATTGTATCTTATTTTTATAAGTAATTTATTTTTACTTAGAAGAGACAAATTTTGATCTTTCCTTGTCCTTGAAAAGATTTAGATCTAATTGAACTATCTAAGGATGCATGCCTTCTAGCCCAATTCTTAATCATCTTAAGTCAAAGGGCCAGTATGCTTCTCCTCTCAGGAATGACGCAGCAGAAGACAACAGAATGCCTTACATATTCCAAGATGAGTGGACTATGGCCACGTCAGCACATCCTCCCAGATTTTAAGATGAGATTGCTTCACCCATCAAACAGAGCTGTGAGGATGGAGACTGGTTTGTCAGCATCCTTGCTGCATCACAGGGCAGATGTTGTCACCCAGTCTTTGGTACCTCACGTGGGGGTCAGGGGACAGGGTCCTGGGAGGCAGAATGAGGCCAATAGGAGTCTTTCTCTAACTGAAGCCTGATGACTGCCCCATTTGCTACTATTAGTGCTGCATAAGGGAACGGGGAGAATTCAGCATTCTTGCGAGCCCAGCTGTTCAGGGCCCATGCTCTGCTCAGTGCACAAGGCCTGGCAGCTTCTGTACAGTCTCCCAGGGTCTCATTTGCCTGGCCTGATCACTCTCCATCCTATTCCAGCTGGCCATGTTTTTAAATCTATTGATTCAAGAGCTTACACTCTCACTAGAATAATAGTACATCCTCACATGTACTGCTTCAAGGCCTTCTCACTCCTTTAGCTTAATCATGTCAAAGGAGATGATTCTATCTCAGCGAACACAAAATGCATTAACAGCGCTACATCCCTCATGCACTCCTCTGGGAAACATACTTTACCTTTCAATTGGGGGCTGTGAACATGCATTCTTTGAAAATGCAGGTTTATTGGAATGAATTCTAATATCTTCTCTCCTTTGCTGCAGCTTGATCTGAAGGAAGACCCTGAAAAAGAAACTACTTTAAGTACCATTAAGTATAGTTCCACGTCTGCTCAAGCCAACGAGAGACAAACATATCTGTGTCACTGCTCTTGATTATTTTTTTTAAGCCTGTGCAATGATGCTTTAAAGCATGGAAATCCTAATAACCACACCTCTGCTTGCAGCCACAGAATTATATTTGACTCACAAGACAAATAAATTTTGTGAGGTTTGCTTTAGGTAGCAGGCACAATGCTTAATGTAAAATAAGACCAGCATGTGCTAGGAATTATGCCCTATTTTACCTATATAAATACTTACAGATCTATAGAAATAGATAACATATGTTTACATGTTCTAAAGGCACAAGAAATGAGAGAAAGCACAACTAATTTATAATTGTTCAATTAGATAACAGTAAAGTTTTCCCTTCCTATGATTCATCAATGGTAACAATGAAAAGTTTTGAGGGAGAAAGCATTCATATTAATAATAGAACAAAATGAAAGAAATGTTATAAAAGCATATTTATTTAGATATACACTAGCTTACAAAGCAGCATAGGATTTGTAAGACCGTAACATAATGTAGTTAGAGCCAGAGATGACTTTAGAATCCATCTAGTTAAACCTTATATTTAATTGATGAAAAAAGCCCATTAAAGTAATAAATGAAATAGGTCTTGAACCTTGTCTTAGAATTCCCATGCTTTTTACATCATGTTATGGTGTATACATATATACACACACACACACACATACATACACACACACACACACACATATACCCCAAACCCAATTTCTGCATTCAGGTGTTTAAAAGTTATATCTGGTAATAAATTGATCATTTTTGCAAAAAGAAAATGTAAGGGGAAAATAAAAATTACTAATATTTCTTGAAAGTGCTTTTGAGGCATTCTGCAAAGGACTTTGTTTACAATAACCTACGAGCAAGTAGTATAAGACTATCTGAGGTAGTCTAGTTTTCATAACTTCATTTCACGGATTGGGAAACAGGCTCAGGATGTCAAGGGTCACATAGCTTTAGTTTTTAAAACTAGGATTATTCTAATTCAAGTATCCTGACTCTAAGCCTGGGACATCTTCACATCAGCTTCTTGGAACAATTCCTACTTTCCTTCAAAGCTCAGCTTAAGTTTCTCCTCATACAGTAAAGCTTTCCTATTCCCCAAAATTATTGTGTTTTCTGCCTCCTGAAACTGCTTTGTATAACTTCGTACACACTGTGTATTTACTTATTAGTATAGGAGTTGTGTACCTGCAACAGAATGTAAGCTTCTTGAGAGTAAGGGCTGGTTGGGTGTTACCTTTGAATCCCAAGGGCCTAGCAAAGTTGCCACTTCATTGATATTTGTTGAAATAAATTGAATTCCATGATGCTCACCATATGGTAACTTAGAATTTGCAGTGAAAAAAGGTAAGACCTCACTCAAAAGTTGAAGAACAGATGAGAAGCATTGATAATCAATCTTAATGGGAGATAACCAGGACTTGGTATCAGAAGGTATGACAATTAGTCCTATTAATATATCGTTTTGTTTTAAGAAGGCAAACATATAAAATTAATAGTTAATTAATATTAATTAGCATTAATAATTGATATCAATTAGCACAAATAATTAATATTAATAGTACCTACCAGCTAATAATGCCACTCGGATTCTGCAAGTTGCCTTTCTACTAGTGAGCTAAAAATGTTCTGTGCTCCTAAGATGATATATGGCTGATTACTTTTACCTTGATTTCTAGAATCATAGAATGTTAGAACTAAAATGAACTTTAGAAATAATCTAGTTCAACCTATCCCTGCTTTTAGAGACAAGGGATCTAGGGCCCATTGAAGTGAAATGGCTTGCCCTATGGTCACAAAGCTAGTTAGTGGTAGGACTTCATAGGATGCAGGGACAGTATTGAAGAATGGTCTGAGTTCACCTGTTTCTGTTGAATAATGAAAATCTACTGCTCTCCAGAATCCTGTGAGGCAACTCCAGATCTCCCTCAGCTGGCAGTTAGCTCCCACAGAAGACTACAGGCCATCCCAGTCAGAAAGAACAGACACTTTTTTTCCTCTCCTCCCCCTTCTCTTTCTTCTGTAGTCATTCATACTGTTTCTGACTTCCTACCATGCGGGAGCTGTCATTCCACTGACTAAACAGAGAGACTAGTTGCAAACCTGTTTGCTTCCCAAGTTCTGTCAGAATGTCTTGGTACGTGTTCACCATTTGTTCACAGTGAGCAAGAACGTTTTTGCGTAGATTATCCCAGTGCGGTGCGAGCTCACCAAGATCCTTTAGCTCCTGGTTTCTATTATAGAAGGGGAGGTAAAAGAAAATATTCTTTTGATTAAGAAACAAACTACTAGAACAAAACAAAACAAACAAACACTAGGAAAAATGAATTAGTGAGAGATAGAAAACACTCAACATCAACTTAATACTTAATTTTTTTTTCCTTTTTATTAAAGCAGCAATTGGATGGAATCAACACTGCAATGGTATTAGTATCAATCCCACCCAGGACTCAGTTTCTAAAGTAGGAAATGGGACAAATACTTGGCGATCCATGAGTTATTAGTTATTGGCTTCAACCCTATCATGAATCCACATTTGATCCATATCTAGAGTTAGCTAGGTGGCATTGCGGATGGAAGACTAGAGAGACCAGGATTAGAATAATGTTCCAGATACTTGCTACCCCAATGACTCTGATTAAATCATTTAACTTCTTTTAACTTCTTCTCAGTTTCCTCATCTGTAAAATGAGGATAATAACTGTGATACTTATGCACATTTATTCTGAAGACCAAAAGTAACAATGTATATAGAACATTTAAAATACTATTTAAATATTCCTAACAATTATTATTATTATTATTACAGGTAGCATTTATATAGGGCTTTCAGTTCTCCTTCAGTTCTTATCTTACAAAATATTGAAAATACTTTTAAAAGAGAGAGATGGAGGTACGTCTGGAAAAGTGGGCCAGTACAAAAATGAGAGTAAGAGAAAAACCTATAGGCTCCATTGCACCTATAGAATGGCATGAGATCTAAATGAAGGCCACAGCATGTGATTCGCCTCCTGATAGAAAATTCATCGAAAGATGTGGACAAGCATATAGCAGGATGAGAAGCATGAATGAGTTTGGATGTTTACCACTGGAAGGCACACTTAAACGAATGACTTCACAGAGCCACTGACTTGTATGTATGGTCTAAATTAAAGTAGTATGAACTCATACTTGTAGCTTTAGTACAAAGAGCTTAAGTTATGTTAAAAAGAGGTTCAATCTATTTTATCTCCATCTTTTAGTCAAGACTGTGGAATGCTTGTTTGAGGCATAGGAGGAAGAACACAAGCCTTAGGGTTAGAAGACCTGAACTTACAGCCAAAGATAATTAACTGGGTTGAGGCTGGGAAAATAATTGTCTCTCTAAGCCTCTCAGTTTCTTCATTGGTAAAATGGGGTTAATAAGACTTGTACTACTTATAGTATATCAATGGGTTACTGTAAAAATGCCAAGTTGATGATGAGTCACTCTGAACATAGGCCAGTGGGTTTTGGACAACAGCCACTGAGCTCATACTGAGGCTTGTACTGAATCTTTTGCAGGTTGGCAGAAGAATCTGTCAGAGCTTACGCTCAGTTGTGTGACGAATGAAAAACCCCAAGAGATGAAGTTTCTTGGTAACTAATAATCAATTTATTAATTAGGCCAGCTAATAATCAATAAATTGATGGTCAGTGGGTTTTCCCAGAAAAACAAAGACAAAAACATGGAGATTCTGAAAACCTTAAATATTTTTTGAAAGAGAATGCCCTTGACAAGTGAAAATCAACTCTGATTGAAGGATATTTAATGAGGAGGTGGGCTAGAAGTCTTCAGCTCAGGGGAACACATTTCTATCCAGACCACTCTGGTTGGTTTTCTCCTTCATGAGCAGGGTCACCCTAAACCCTAATGGAAGGGTACAAGGACAGGAGCTGTGCTCCTTGGGTCAAGAACTTGCCCAAAGTAGATTCTATTTACACTCTCCACAGAAGTAAGGTCTCCTAGTTGGGTGGGGTTCCACCCAAGATCAAGAGCATGTTCCTGCAGGGTTAGGATTAGACTCATCAATCAGCCTCATCCTTCAGAGACTGATTTTTTTTTTTTTACAGGGGCTGGGCCTTAAATGAGGAAATAAAAGAACAAAAGCCTGGCTTCTAATTTAATAATTTGTTATTAATATAATAGAAATAATTTCTCTCAGTTTCCATTATTTTTAAGAAGCACAAAGAGATATCAGAGTAGGGCTTTGTGGAAGAAATAAGACATCTATACATTTAAAAAGAAAAAGAAAACACCGTGTCACTAATAGGTCTGACGAAGTTATTCTATTTCTGACTTCACCTTCCACCAAAAGGACAATTTGAATAGGTAAAAGATTTTATGTTTGTGCTATATTATTTCTTCATCAAAAGAAAATCTTTTTGTTTTCAGCCAAAGACAAAGTTTATCAGAACATCCATCATATTAGGCAGACTCTTAAGGAGTCTAAGCATTCATAATGCTAACGCAAGTGGGCCAAATCTTAAGAATCTGAGCAGCAGCTAGATTTTAAGAATCTGAGCAACTTAATGGAGACAAGATGGACCTTATATACAGAAAGACTGTGGGAAGGATCTAGGACTGGCCAATAGTCTGGAGTGACTGGAGGAGGGGTCTAAGGAGGATTTGGAGGGGAGTGGCCAGTAAACTGGGGTGACTGTGAGGTAACAGAAAGTCAGGGACCTGGACTGCTTGGCCAAGGGAGAATGGAGCCTAGATAGGATTAAGGGTGGGAAGTAGCCAGGGGCAATTGGGAGGTAACAGAACAGAATTGGGAGATTGGGCATAGCCACAATGAAAGGCCAGGTGATAGGATTATAGCATTAGGTGAACAGATTTGGCCAGATAGGAAAGTCCAGGGTTTTTCCTTTTTGGGGTCCAGATCCCATCCCCATTATTCCTCCCTGAAACAAATGGGATCCAAATTCTTTACTAAAATCAACAAAATATTCAAAAAACAAGAGGAAGACCTCTACTGCACTGAGTGGATCCTCTGTGGAAGATTTATAGAAGGACATGGATAAAGGGGTAAGGCATAGTGAACCTGTCAAGGAAATCACCTATGTACTTAGAAGTATAACCAAAAGCCAAGACTTGCTTTCAAATATTTAAAAACATCTTTTTTTTGCTCCCCTCAAAGGAATTCTAATTTTCATTGCAATATCTTTCACCTAATGGGCAGGTAGGTGGTAGAGTGGATGTAGCTCCTAGCATTAGGAAGACCTGAGTTCAAATCCATCCCGACACTCACTAGTTGTATGACCCTGGACAAGACACTTAACTTCTGTGTGCCTCAATTTCCTCATCTGTAAAGTGGGGATAATAAGAACACCGAACAAACAGGGTAATTATGAGGATCAAATAAGATAATATTTGTAAAGTGCTTAGCACAGTGCCTGGCACATGATAAGTGCTATATAAAGGTTATTATTATTTTTGATGGCCTTACATTGGTTATCCAGTATTCATTTTACTCATATGCTTTCTGTAAGTTGACTTAGGGGTGAGAAGGAGGCTTTGGAGTGTGGGGTGGTTTCTTGGGTGATGACGGTAAAAAGGATACCAGAAAACATCCTTTCCTCATTAAGTACAAAAGAACCTGTAGAATTATGTGAGATATAGAGTCACAGAGAGGAGTCATCAGTGTATTTATATGTGTAAGTTTTATTTTATAACTAGGGTAAAAAAAAAAACTGGCTGAATTCTCAACAAAGGAATGATAGGTAGTTTTACAATTGAGAACATAGCAGCATCCTCATTCACAGTATTCTGAGAGACCCAAGGATGTACTATAGTTCCTTCTCTGAAACATGGGAATTTAATCCTTACCACATGAATTTAAGCTTAACACCTTTTTCAGCACCTTCATTATTTAACCTGCTTTCTTCACCACCATGATACACAGCACTCATTTGATTCCTTTAGTCAAATCAACAAATTATCAACAAGAATTACTAAGTGTTTACTATGTGTCAAGCACTGTGCTAAACTGATGATACAAAGACAGGCAAAAACAGATTCCTAATCTTAAGAAGCTCAAATTCGAATGGGAGAGAAAACATTTAAACAACTATGTATAGAAAAGACCTATTCAGGGTAAACTTGCAATAATCTCTGAGGGAACATGTTAGCTTTGAGGGGGACAAGGAAACGTTTCTTGAAGAAGGTAGTATTTTAACTTGAAGAAAGCAAGAGAAACCAGGATGCAGAGAGGAGGAGGGAGAACATTCCAGGCATGGAGGAGAGCCAGTAAAGATGTCCCGAGTTGAGAGACAGAGTGTTTCATTCAAGAAAGAGCAAAAAAGGTCAGTGCCTCCAGATTGTAGAGGATGTGTAGGGAAATAAATGGTAAGAAAACTGAAAAGGTATGAAGGTGTCAGGTTATGATGGGCTTTGAAAGCCTAGAAATGGGACTACTTCTTGGCGTAGTGGACAGAGCACTGGCCCTGGAGTCAGGAGGATGTGAGTTCAAGCCCTGCCTCAGACATTTATAAGTTGTGTGACCCTGGGCAAGTTACTTAACCCAGATTTTCTCAAAAAAAAAAAAAAAGCCTAGGGAGAATGAGAATGTAGCACAAATAGGAGATAGAATTATTCAACTCTTACTTTCTTCTCCATTAAATAAATTTGGATTGGAAAGGACAGAATGGAAATGGCTAATAGCAAGGTGAAACCCAACTAAAACCATGTTAAGTACATTATAGAAAGGATTTTTTCATCCAGATATAGACCGTCCTAACTGGCCTTTCAACTCTGAGATTCTGAAATTCCAAGCCTCTTCCTCTCTTTTCTTGCAACATTCCCATGCACATACTGACCTTCAGCAACAACAAACAGAACCATATCAAGCAAACAATACATTCATTTCAGGTCCCAGAAATGTGTCTTACTATTCCTGTTGTACCAATAAATCAGGTTATCAACCTTTTTTCCCCTCTTGCTTTCATTACAGCCAATGCCCTTGCTTCTACAGATTTGCTATCAAAGGAATACAGCAGTTTTATACCAGACACAGTATTTTTCAGCTCAAAATACAGAAGTTAAGTAATCTATAGTTTAGGCAATTAGGGGAAAATATTAATATCCACATTGTTTGATATGAATTTGATAAAAAGCACTGTGTGTGCCAAAGCATCCCCTTGTCCTTATTGCATTGAGGGAGAGGAAAAGGAATATATAGTGCTAAGTGTTTTATAAATAGTGCCTCACATGATCACAATGGCTTCATTTTATTATGAAAAGGATAATAAACACATTGTACATTCTTCATTGAGATCCAGGCATGTACCAAGCGTCTCCTGTTTGCTAAGCAGTTAACACAATGTTTTTCAGAACAGGTAATCGGTGAACTTGGGAGATTGTTCATGTACTTGACTTGGAAACAGTTTGCACCGTGGATACCAAATGTTCAAGAAATTCAGAAAATTCAACAAGCATTTAGTAAATCTTAACTATTATAAGGCAGAGGCAACCTGGTCTAACAGTTAGAGGACAAGCCTAAAATAGCCATCCTTTTTAAATAATGGAAGAAATATTGCCCTCCCTGCAGTTCTCTCCTGAAGCATCTAAGTGTTAAAACGGATAGTTACTAGCTTGACCCAGGCAAGTCACCTTTTGTGGTATTCAAAGCCCAGTTGATGTAATAACTTCTTCATCAAGCCTACCCTGATCTCTCCAATGAATTTGATTAAATTTAACAGATATTTATTAAATAGCTAGTACAAGCCAGATGGGCAGCTAGGTGGTTCAGTGGATGGAGTACCTGGCTTGGCCTCAGGTAGACTACCCTTCAAGAGTTCAAATCCAGCCTCAGACACCTTCTAGCTGTGTGACCTTGGCAAGTCACTTAACCCTGTTGGCCTCAGTTTCCTCAGCTATAAAATGAGTCGGAGAAGACAATGGCAAACCACCCCAGTATCTTTGCCAAGAAAATCCCAAATGGGGTCATGAAGAGTCAGACACGACTGAAATGACAGAACAACAACAAAACTAGCAGCACCCACTGAATAATAATATGAGACCGATGGGGGAGGTCCAGAACAAATATCGCACTCTTAGGACCAAAAATCATAGCTCAGAGCTAGACAGAAGTTTGGAAGCTTCATCTAGTCAATGGAAGGCATCAGCGGTCTACTTGGGTCTTTCCACAAATGTATCCTGGCCATGTGTGCCCCTAGGTATGGATCCCTCTACAATGTGTGCTAGCCACACCTTTATCTTCCTTGTGTTCTTGTCCATGTATATTCCCTGTGTGTGTGTAGTCGTCCCCATTGTTACATATATTTGAGGTAAAGAATATCTTGGGACTACATTTACTACGCATTTCATTGAGTGGTTTGGCAATTGTCTCCTCCGGTTGAATGCTAACTCCAAACACATGGGTTTGAGGAGTAGGGGTGGGGAGGGTTGTCAACCAATTCTTTTTAGATTTAAGCCCGCAGAATATCTTGAAGTTGGGGAATCATTCTCTTGGGGATATGTCCTGAGAGTTCAGGGAGTGTCTTCAGGCATTAGTCCCATATTTCATGTATGTGATTTACTCTCCACAGTAAAATTATATGCTTCTTGCAGACAAGTCCTATGTTACGGGCTTCTCTTGTGTCACGGTCAGAGGGTAGCACAATACTACATACATATTGGATGATCCAGTAGATATTATTTGAATTACTGGAGAGACAAGAAGAGCTAGATAATTAATGGTGTTGATATTAACCCCCATTTAAGATACATTTTAAAGTTCATGAAATGCTTTTCTCATTTGGGAGGAAGATTCCTTATAGTCATGACATTCTCCGATTGTGTGAATTATTATTGCACGAAAAATTATTTTGTTAAAGCAGAGGAATAAATGATCAAAGAATTAAAATAAATATATAGATATTTTGACAGATAGAGAGACAGACAGATAGACAGATAGATAGATAGATAGATAGATAGATAGATAGATAGATAGATAGA